>NW_026067913.1:8377242-8429801 GCF_014885135.2 Alexandromys fortis | reverse complement strand
GTTCTCCCTCCATCTGCTTCTCATTGGGACCTTGGGAGCTCAGTCCAGTGCTCCAGTGTGGGTCTCTGTATCTCCATCCATCACCAGATGAAGGTTCTATGGTGATATGAAAGATATTCGTCAGTAATGCTATAGGATAGGGTCAGTTCAGGTTCCCTATCCTCAGTTTCCCAAGGGACTAACTGGGGACATCGCCTTGGGCACCTTAGTGTTGGCAAGAGACTTGAACCTAGAATAAGAAAGATTCTTAAGCGTTCTCACGAAGCCCACACTTCTCTATCTTTCTTCACGTCTGTCTTTACTCATCAGAACACCGTATCTACAGCTAAGGTTGACACTTGCTAGGGGCTGAACTGATGAGGATGGTTTGAGTTAGGTGTGAGCCTTGATTTCGTTTTTTAAGAGGAACTTGTGATAATGAACATTCTGTTGCATTGCTGGAACATTCAGAAGATTAAAAGTGCCCTGTCTCTGTCCCAATGCACACGTCCGTATCCCTTCCAAATGCGTGCGCTATTCTTCAATGTGATTCTCTGTAAAAATAAGTCTGCTAATACACCAGGTTTCCATTTCTACAACATTATTGAGTATAAAAATGAGTAAATACTATGATCTGAGTTAAATACATATGATATATCTGTTTTCATTTGTGACTATATTTTTCTATCAAAATGTTTTTAAAAAGTTAGTTCTAGATAGATTAAAAAAAAAAACAACATTGCCAAGAAATTTAGAACAGAGTGACCCATGTAGACATCAGAATCGAAGTGTCTGGTCATGGCTGCAATAGGACTTCCTCCTTGGTCTATAGGAGCTAGTGGCCCTCTTCATGGAAAAGAATGTGCTGCAAGTATTTAGACTTGGGGTAAAGCAAACAAGGCTCTACGTAATGCGATCTGAGCTCTTCCTCCTTCTACAGTTTCTTTTGCTTACTAAACGCCGTTGCAGGGGCTGCATCTAGCTATGCCTCGCTGTCTAGTACCATTTTCCATCAGCATTTTTCAGAACAACATTCAAGAGACCCTAGTTAAGTGAGCTTCTGCGTTTAGTCCATCAAGGTTCTAGTGGGTAGAGAAGAAGGGGCTTCAGGGGATCTGAACGTTTGTCCAAATGGTATATTGATACTATTTTTTTTTCTGCTAAAATTTTGGTGTTAAGAGCTGTGAAGGGTCTAAGATTTTTATTCCACCTGTGAGCTAAGGAGTCTCCCAGATGCTCTTTAAAGGATGCTGGACCAGAGATGCTGGGCAGGTTGTTATAAAATTAGTGGCGTCCAGCATATTGGCACTTCTTTCTAGTCAGCCCTCCTAGCCCGTCCTGCAGTCTGGTGTGAAGAGGGTCACAAGCCACCTGTGCGCGAAGTAACATACTGACAGAAATACTCTGAGCTCAGGGCACGTGAATCTCAGGATGGGCAGTGAATGATAGAAGCACCTCTGTCGCCCAAGGCGCCTCTCTGTTCAATTGACCTTAAATAGGGAGTCGAGCAAAGCGTAGTTAGTGCTGCCTGACAGGTGGGCAGAAAATTGAGATAGCCAGAGTCTTGTCTCTTGACAGGTTGGACTGTCACGAGGGATTGTGAACTGTTGTGGAGATAGCTATGGAGGGGAGAGAGGACCTCATGGTGCCGGAGTCCTACAGTGTGTAGCCTCCTTTTAGCTAATGATGTGTAAAGTCTGCTACTAGAAAGAAAGTGACCAAGATCCCAGATACGTAATTGTGTGTGCTTAAGTGTGTGCGCTGTAGTACTGATTTCGCAGCTGACTGCTGTTTAAGATCTAACAACACCCGTACACCCAGGACCTTTTGGAAGCTCTCTGTTTGATAAGCATGCTCTCGTCCTGTTCGCTCTGTTTATCTGTAAACTTGACCCTGGTTGAAGTTCGTTCAGTGTCTTTGCCCTGATTGTTTAAAGTTTCTCCGTCACCCAATAAGGTGAGCTCTGTTAGGATCACCTGCCGATGACGTCACAGAGAGGAAGCCCCTGCCTGAAGAAGGTGGTGTTCTTTTGCTACACTAGTTTCCTCTGACGTTCAGAATTCTTTTTCCTTTACTTGTTCTTCAGGGGCTTTACCCACTGATTTACCCACATTGCCTTTTTGTATCATACTATTTTTTCCTCCCCAAATCCTGCTCCTTCTTCCCCGTACAGGGCCAGCAGATATAGTTCCTGTCTGTGGCTTCCTAGCCTTTCCCAAGGATTTGTTCTTGGCACATAGGTAGTGAACGAATGAATGGATGAACTTCAGTTTTAATTCTACCCATTTCTATACTTCAGCCCCAAATCCCCCACAGCTGTCAAAACGTGACTACGTCCGTTGGTATATACCATGATCTTTTTTTTTTTTTTACCATTTTTAATTGATTTTTATTGAGCTCTACATTTTTCTCCATTCCCCTCCCTCTCCTCTCCCCTTCAGCCCTTTCCCATGGTCCCCATACTCCCGATTTACTCAGGAGATCTTGTCTTTTTCTACTTCCCATGTAGATTAGATCTATTATACCATGATCTTTGATGTAAAAGTGAATTAATAGAGAAAAATAAGCATTTGGAAATTAGCGGTGTCCCTGTCCTTACGTTAAGTAATTTCTAGTGCATTTTAGGTTCAAACTTGAGTTGTTTACACTGTTTGAGGTGGACTCCTGGAAAATTCTGCCCTGTACCACAGACAATGCTTTTAGATCCAAGATGGCTCTCTCTTATTGAAAAAGTCAAGAAAATCAATTAGAATCAAATATATCACTGATAGGGTTTTTTTTTTAACTTCCAAAAGATGAATTCTGGAACAGTGAACTACCGTGTTTCCAATTAGGATCGTATTAAAACCATTTTATAGTCAATTATAATTCCATAAAATTTGAATTCCATTAATTTTATATTTCACAAAATTGTACCTATAATAATTTAAGTTGATTAGACCAAAATTGAAAAATCCAATCATGTAAAGTAGAACAGGTTGCAAAGAGGGCTGACATTTTTTCCAGGACTCTGGTGACCTGGTTCAGACATCACTTGGCCTTCTGGACATATGTGCGACAAAATCTTTGCACAGAAAGAATCTCATGTAGGAGTTTGATGTGTGTGATAAATTTAGCTCCTCACCATGATTGACTAGTATGGGAACTATTATTCCTTTGGGGCCAAGCAGTTGCAGGCTAAATCTTGACAAACTTGTTTGAACTTAATATTTAAAAAGAAACAAAATGATTAATAGCTCTGATGAAAGAATAGGTCAGTAACTCAAGAACACTCAGTTTTCTCTATGTTTTCTGACCATCGCTTGCTGGAGGGATGTGCTGGGGGAAATCAGGGAGCTTATGTATGCTAGCATAAACATTTTACAGACATTATGTAAGAACACACACATGCATGCATATACACACATGTGCATGTGATTTATGCAAGTTTGTATTTTTCTTTCTTTCTTTCTTTCTTTCTTTCTTTCTTTCTTTCCTTCCTTCCTTCCTTCTTTCCTTCTTTCCTTCCCTCCCTCCCTTCTNTCCCTCCCTCCCTCCCTCCCTCCCTCCCTCCCTCCCTCCCTCCCTTCCTCCCTTTTTTCCTAAGAAAAATTAGGCAGATCCTATAGCTCTCCCCATTTTTCTAAGTTTGGATCAGAGAGCTTTAGAAAAGGAAAGATAGTCTATGGATTATCATAATCAGATGTATAGAATATGGTGGTAGCAGGAAGGCCATCCTTCCTTACATCACCCTTTGTATTTATGTAGATTTTTCTCGTCAAATATTCCTGAGAGTTATTCTCCACTCAAAGGCTGGTTTGAGAGGGAAGTGAGAGGCAACGTGTATGATACTGGCCAGGGAGAAGCCAGGGCTCACGCTGGGCCGACCCTGGAAGAAGCAGCAGTTCCAATACAGATGGAAACTAGAGACATGCATCTCCTCCCGTGCCCTGAGGGAGCTGGCCGAGGACTGCCTCTCACAGGCCACCAAGAGAGCCATCATGCAAAGGCAAATCATAGGCTTCATTTGTAAGGAGGAGGTATTTATTTCGTATGCGATTATAGCTTTAATTAACTCAGAAATAATAAAAACGGATTTCCCTCATCACTTTACCAATTAGTCAAATACAGCCATGGTTCGGAGCGGGGAGTTAAGTACTGTTTGGGTGTCTGAACATAGATCAAAACCTTGTCCTCTCAGTGACGAAAGTCCCATTTCGTGGATGCTGTGCTCAGTGTGTGTTGAGGCACAAGCGAGGACTAGAAGTGACCCCCTCTTGGGACAGAGTGGAGATGAAGACACGCAGAGGACAGCTCCATCTAACTCAGAGACCCCAGCGCGGTGTCATGCTTGTGTGTCCTTCCGTTCCCCAGCATGTGCATGCCAACAGGCTCTGCAACCTCTGCAAGTATTTAAGGGCTGCGTGGTCTGCCTAATTCCCCACGTAAATGGTAATTTCATGGCACTTCTAGAAATAAACATCCTTAAATTTGAAAATATTTTGTGACAATTTCTATTACAGAAATAAATGCTGAAAAGCCAGAAAGTAAAATCTGAGCCTATTCTAAAACCTAGTAACAGTTGTGTTGACGGAAAATAAATAAAACGTGCATTTATAACTGGCTGCAGGGCTGCCATCTTCATTGGTTCTGCCCCCACCTCACGTCATCTACATAAACTGCCCCTCATTTTCCACCGAGAGGGCTTCCTGGTCCTGATCTTAAGGATGCTCTCTAATCTCCTGCCCCACACCCTCGCTCTCCATCCTTTCTCTCTTCGATGCAACATGCACTGTGACTTCTTAGGTGCTGGACTCAGAGGTTTTTTTTTTTTTTTTTTTTTTTTGTCTGTTTGTTTGTTTTGTTTTTTTGGTTTTTCAAGACAGGGTTTCTCTATAGCTTCGGATCCTGTCCTGGAACTAGCTCTTGTAGACCAGGTTATCCATGAACTCATAGAGATCCTCTTGCTTTTGCCTCCTGAATGCTGGAACTAAATGTGTGCACCGCCACTGCTGGGCTATGTACACAGTTTTATGCATTTTTTTTTGTATGATTCTTGCAGTGACTTTCTGAGACCCTCTCCTCCCCCCATATCCCCGTTCATGGATGAAGGGCGGGCAGGGACTGTTACTCAGTCACAGCCTTATTGGAATTCCTGTTGAAAAGCTCTGCTGTGGTGGCAAAGAAAGAGGCAGACAGCAAGGACGGGGTTTCAGAAGTTCAAATGCAGAGTAGCAATGATGTCTGTTTCCTAAGTATAAATCAAGTGAAAGTCCTTCTAAGCAAATAATTAAATACAAATATCAAGTGCCAATCATTTAGTGCTTAAAGTCCAGAGAGGCAATTAAATAAGGAAACTGAATTGACTAATATTTTATTGCATGGGCTGTTGCTTGTCGACATTGCTGAAAAACTCTTGCATTGGAGGGAGGCAGAGGACACGGGACATTTTTGAAGAGTTCCTCTGGCCTGGAGAGAAGGGTATTGCAATGGAGTTGCTTAAGGTTGGTTTGAACAGAAAGACATAAATACTGGCTTTTCATTATTTGTTATTAAACATGAAGTTTGAAACATGCACGCACGCACAGCTGAGTGACTTCTACCTGCACGTCAAAAGAGTAAGGCGTGTAGAAGCCGGAAAAATCAGTGTCATTAGGAAATGGTGATGACCGCCTCAAGAAGGGGGCCATTTTTATAATGGGGCTTCTCTAAAGAAGTATTCAGAGGTAGGCTATGCCTGCCACGTGACATGAAGGACAATGGGGGACTCATGCCAGATTTTAAGGACTGTCCCCTCCTAAGGTGAGACCTTTCATCTGCCCCAAAAGCTGCACATTGTTAAAGGTGTGCTTCCGGTGGCATTTGTCATAGCCTAGAGCTGCTGTTCTTGAAAGTCTAGACAGATGTAGACTCTAATGATACAAGCAGTCTCTAAAACACAAGCAGTTTGGAATACAAATAAATAATGGCATAAAAGGGTCCCTCCTGTCACTGTTGTGATTGGTCTCATTAGCTTTCAGATTAAATACAGAGGGACATGACGGGAAGAAGATAGCAATAAGAACATTACATTGAGATAAAGAGTTGCTATAAAGAAAGTGTTGGGATGTAGGAGACAACTCACAGGCGAAAATAGACAAGAGAAGGTTCAAAGCCAGGTCCTGAGTTCTTTCCAAGAAAAGGTCATCTTTTATGCACAAAGTGTTGAGTGCGAGGGAAGCCCATGGAGTGGCCCTGACCTGGGGTGTACAGCCCCCAGACATTCCACTGCCATGTTACCCAGGAGGGCTAGTTCAGGGGAGCGAACAGCCGTTTGCATAGTTCCACTGTGAACTTGGAATTAGGCTCTGCACTTCAGTGTTTATGTGCACTTGGTGCTAGAAGTTCGTAGTCCATCCTGCTTAATTTGCGAACTTAGCAGATGATCAGTAAAAAGGTGTCTGTGGAGGTGCTCCGTGGGCCCCAGCATTCTCATTGCCCCGTGGGCCCCAGCATGCTCTGAAGATACGAAGTGAGGTGCTGAGTACATGGCGTGGATAACTCTGACCTTAGCCTTAAGGCCTTTGATAATGTTGCAGGAAAAAGAAAGTGGGGCTGGATAAGCCATGTTTTAATTGATAGAAGACTCTGTTTTCCACTGGTCCTTCTTGAGACCACTTAAAACAATACTCAAAGAGTAACTATGGTGACTTAGCTGAAATCCAAATCCTTTTTTCAAAATATACCATTTTTAGTTGATTAAAATCATTTGACCATTTCATACATATCTGTAATCCATTCTAATTTCTCTCTCTGCCTTCTCCTGTCTTTCTCCCATCCTTGTCATCTCTTCCTCTCTATGGGCCTCTTTTTCACATTAATGTCTTTTTTTAAAATCATGTTTTGTGGCTCAGTGGTTTTAACCAAGAATGTCTGTGTGCCCATGGGTTTGGTACTATTCATTGGAACCTCAGTGGGTGTACAACTTATAGCCAGTATTTCAGCAGGGAGTGACAGGGCCCCACGAGCACTCATTGATCTGTGATTGACAGTTGACAGGCTCAGTCTCATGCTGGCCTGTTGCGGGCCACTGTAGTTGCTGTGGCATCATGGCTGAAATGGCTTTGCCATGCCTTGGAGGTAGCATATTGCAGCTTTTATACTTATTTACCAGCCCGTATACTTTCTGCTTCTTCTTCTTCTTCCACATTTTATAACCTTAGAGAATATGGTGTAAGTGTCTGTTTAGAACAGAGAATCCGATCTTCTTTTAGCATCTTGAACAGCCATGAGTCTCTGCGTTCTTCCCTGTTCTCTGCAAAGAAAACTTTCTCTGACTGAGGCATAGAGTAGCATTTGTTTATGGTTATAGACATAAATATTTAGAAGGGAGTTTGGTGCCATGCCAGTTTGCCCAGACAACAGGAATAAATTTCTCTTTCAAGCCATGTTCTCCACAGTCATGGCTTTTGACTAGATTTACGGTACCAAACACGTATCCCTCGTAAGTGGGCCTCAAATCCACTCCGAGAGGGTTTATTATCCTCATAACAATTAGTCACTACCTGGAAGAAGGTTGACATTCTAGTACATAGAGATAACAGCTGGATCATATCATTGGTGCCCTTTCTTCTCTAGCAGTCCACATAGACTCTTTCAGCTGTGTGGAAGCCAGCTAGTAGGAGGGCAGCTTCTTGCTCAATTACCGCTTGATTTCTCTCTATCCTCCAACCAATGTGGATGGTGCCATCCTCAGTCAGATGACCAGTATTTTAAAAACAAAACAAAACAAAACAAAACAACAACAACAAAAAAAAACAAAGGACAGCAGATGCTGGCAAGGTGGTAGGGCAAAGGCGCTCTTATTCCTTATTGGTGGGGATGTTGACTGGTATAACCACCGTGGGACTCATTGTTAAGGGGCCTCAAAAAGCTAGAAATAGGACTAGTGTATGACTCAGCTACATGACTGCTGAGCATTTACCCCATCAGACTCTGTATCATTCTACAGAGAAACTTGCTCATCCGTGTTCACTGTGGCTTCGTTTGCAGTAGCTAGGAAAGCAATCAGCCCAGATATAATACCTATAAACTAACAAACGGGTAATGAAATGTGTTACATATACACAATGGGATATTTAGCTGCAGCAAGGAAATTATGAAATTTGTGGGTAAATGGAATGGAATTGGAAAAATATATACAGAGGTAACCCAGGCTCTCATATATATATGAGCGGCAGAGTCAGGAAACTGGAAAGGGGACATCTGGGGAGGAGATGCCTCCATGGAGGGGGTTAGCAAGTGGCATGAAGCTAGAGAGGGAGAATACTGGACGTGGAAAGGTCGGAGCAAGAATAAAGTGGAGAGGCTTGGAAGGCAGGGAGGGGAGGATTAACCCAAGAAAAATATTTATGAAAAAGTCATATGGACACCTCCTGCTTTGTAAGCCAATGAGAAATACGTTTGCAAACAAGTTAGAAGAGAGCTATCCCACATGAATGGATGCTGCTGCTCCTAGGAGCCATTATATATTAAGCAAAAATTCCAAGGACTGGAGAGATGGCTCAGTGGATAAGAGCACCGGGCACTCTGCAGAGGACCTTGGTTCAGTTCCCAGCACCTACATGGTAGCTACAACTGTATGTTTACTTTCAGGGAATCTGATTTCTTCTTCGTTCCTCCATTGGCAATGCACACAGATGCTGCACAGACATACATAAAGGTAAAATACACATACACAGAAAATAACAATAAATAAATCTTTAAGAATCCCGCTGCCAAGTGTAGGATACCACCTTAGGGGCTGGTTCAGGAAACTGAAGAGGCTCCCCCCAAACAACATAGGCTCTTGCCCTTCCTCTTGTTTGTGCACCAGAACTAGATGCTAAAATGAAAACGCTGAAGTGATCACTTTTGCAGAAGTAATAATTAGAAGATGAACAGAATATTTAAAACAATATATTCTCCAACTGACAACAACACTCTGGTTTTCGTTTCACTTTGTGCTACACGGAAAATGGATGCACGTTTATTGATTTAGTGTTTGCTGTATGTTAGATTGCACAGAGAATAATACTGCTTTCTTTCTTTGACCCTAACTAGTCCTTCAAGCCATAGATGATTGTGGCCATTTTGAAATGTAGACCCTGAGGCCTACAAAGTATATCGACTAAAATTCCACAGTGTCTTCTTGCCATGACGGCATCTCAGGTGTCCTGAACTCTACGTCCTCACTTCCTGTCAGACTCTGGAATCCTTGTCTTCCGGGAAAAAGTGCCGGGTTTTTCCTCTTCACCCATTATTTTTTAAGAAACAGAATTTTGGTCCTTTAGATATCTTATGCACATAGACAATGTGCCTGGTCATCCTCACACCTCCTCGTCCAGCATCCCACCATCCCATCTCCTCCACATCCCCACACTTCCTCCTCGTCCAGCATCCCGCCATCCCATCTCCCTCTATATCTCACGTCCTCCTACATCCGTTATGTGTTTAGTTAAATCTGCTGCAGCCAGAGCTTCCCATGTGGTCATGGGCTCATGGTTATCCACTAGGGTGTGGGGAACGGTTACTTTAAAAAAGTATTTCTATTGAGTTGAACTCTCCCTGTGTCCCCTGGCTGGGCTTGAGTGCCAGTCCTCTGCCTCAGCGTCCTGAGTCCTGAGACCACAGATATGTGACAGCCTTATCCCCAGTACTTGGATAAAAAGTATAATTTTTTAAAATTAAGAACAATCCATTAGTCACATAGGCCCTAAATAAAGCATGAGCTATTTCTATTTCAGTGAAGGTATTTAGGATTCCATATGAATAGAGGAAACCTTAAAGATTTAATGGACATCTCTATTGTAAGTGGCTAGCCTATTTATCCTGCCAGAGAAAGTTTGTGTATTTTAAAAGGTATAATTAGAGAAACATAAAGAAATGGCAGTTTCCAAAGTCTAACAAAAATAGACTATTTTTAAAAACTTAACATGCCTACTATAAAATGCAAATGTATACAAATGTTTTGATTTGACTATCCGTATTAAAATTATGGAGGAGATCAAATTTCTTATATACATACTTAACTCTATTGCATCAATTAATTTCTCAGTTTTATACTTGGAGCATAATTATAGATTATATATTTCCTAAGTCCAACAATAGAGCCTAATATGGTACACTTCCATTCTTTAACCCACCTCTGCTAACAGACTCACTCTCAGAGGCGCAGGACCCTGCCAGCATCTATCTGGGTACTTCTGGCTCAGGTGCTCTCAGGAGATTGCGTTCAAATGACCAGGCCAGAGTGCTGGCCTCTAAGATGGTTCAGTGGATACAGCTGTTGTGATTCTTGCCTGCCTTGTGCGTGTTCCCTGGTACTCTCAGTTCCTCACCTTCTAGATCTCTCCACAGGCTTTCTAAGTGTCCTCAAAATGGTGCTAGATTGACCTCAGAGTGATGGGGAGGGAAGGGAAGAACAGGAGGAAGGAGCAGACAGAAGAGAAGGGAAGGAAGAGAGGGAGGGAGGGAGGGATGGAGGGGGAGTTATTGAGAGGGAGGGAGGGAGAGAGAGAGAGAGAGAGAGAGAGAGAGAGAGAGAGAGAGAGAGAGAGAGAGAGAGAGAGAAGGTAGGAGGGTCGGAGAGAGATATTGAGAGAAAGATTGAAAGACGGAGATCCAAATAGAAGTTGTGGTCTATTAGAACCTCATCTTGGAAATGTGATAGCTTATTCCCTAGTCAGAGACCAAGCCTGGTCTAGTGTGGATGGAAGATGACAAAGCACACAGACCGTGGTGTACACAGAGGTAGAAATGACTGGGGACCTCTTAGAGCCTGATTACTGTAAGTGTGTCCTTCGAAAAAAATCCTGTTGATTAAATCCCAAAGGTTTCTGAAGAAACTCTGATCGCACTGTGTCACAAACAGATACATTCTAGAAGAAGTCTTGGCTAAGGAGATAGCTTGGCCCTGTAAGTATAAGGAGTTTGGATCTTCAGAACTGGCCCAAATGCCACGAGGGCAAGGTGCCCCACCTGCAGCTCTTATGTAGAGTGCAGACACTGGCTCTCAGCAGCAAGCTGTCTAGATTAGCTGACCCAGAGAACTCTTGACTCAATCGAAAGACCCTGCCTCGAAGTATAGCATGGAGAGCTATTGAGAAGGACTCCTAATGTCAACCTCAGGTTTCCAGATACAGGAGCACGCAAATGCACACGTGCATGTGTATGCCACCACCTATGAACTCTTGCATAGCACACCCCAATGCACACACAAACTCACACACACACATGAGAAAGTGTAAATTATTCTGCTTTATACATGCATGCTACTTAACGATTTTTAGAAGTTGAACTGGCAGATTCAGATGGACTTCGTTACGGCACACTGACAAGGCAGTTGTCAATGAGATAAAACTCGGGGTTCTGAATTCAGATGTCTGCCATTCCCGAAGGTAGCGTTCCTAAGACTGATGCAGCCTTGATGGGGTTAGGAAAATTCTGGTCTGGTGGTGGTATTATGCACAAGAGTCTGATTTATAGACGAGAACACAAATATTTACTTATAGAAAAGTTTTTAGAAAGAAACTTTAAAATCTTAGTGTTCTGCTCTGATTCAGAAAAGGATGCCAGGTACAGTGACCTCATGTAGCTAAGTCAGGCTTAAGGCAGGCCGTGTGGTTAATGGCTGAAGGCAGTGGAGGGAGGCTGAGGACCACAGACACCAGCTCGTCATATCACATAGATTTATGCCTATCATGACTATCACATAGATTAATATTTTAAACATGTTTTGATTTAATAGTAATTCTAATTATTTGATCTCTACTGTTTGTTTGAGAGTGTTTGGAAAAGTAGGCACAAGATTTTCAGAACCTGTTTAGATACTAGGACATTAATCAAAATGCTTTTAAATTCAAGGAAATTATAAACAAGAATCAAAAGCTGTTAATGGCAAAGCAATTGAACATGGATTCTTCTCACAATCCCCCCCCCCAGTATTCCTCTGTAGTAGGGTTTGGTCAGATTAACACCTGCACGAGGCCAGTTTTCTGGGGGAAGGTGCAGAATCCCCACCATTTTGTCCTTGCTGCCTCCATTCCCTCTGCGAGCTGCACACTCTGCGGCTTGATTGATTTCCCAGCCCAGAGACCTGACGTGCCTAGTCCGTTTCGCACAGAGCCTCATAGTTTTCCTCCGCAAACAGTTGATTCTCCCGTGTCTTTTTATTGCTGTGAAAACATACATCCAGACAGCTCCTTGCTACAATAATGACTCCATTGTGCTCACTTCCCAGGACTCTTGCAACCGAGCCTCGCACACTGAGTAAGTAGCTCTTGGCCCATTCTAGATGCCGGCGGTTCAGGATGCAAGAGCCAGCAGGATTAGCTCTTTCTCAAGGGTGGAAAGGAGGCACAGTTTCATCCTTCTCTTCGGGTCTAGTGGGATGCTGACAGTTTTGGAGCTCTTTGGCGTCTTGAAGTACCCAAAAGAACTGCCTTCATGTTCATGTGGCATCCTGTGTCTGCGACGTGTGTATGAGGATCCATCTGTATGTCATCTTTGCACACACATTTTCCCTTTGTATTAATACGTGGGCCGGGTTGCTTAGGATCCCAATGAATGACTTCATCTAACTGCATCTAAAAATGTCGTTTCCAAAGGGGATCACATCCTAAGGTAGTGGGGGGGGGTTAGTACTTCAGCTTATTTTGGGGGGTTTGGAGGATAGAACTCAAATGATAACACCTCCCCAAAGTAAGACAGATGCTCTCACCATCCCAGAAGTGAGCGCTTGAGAGTATGTCTTCGTTCCTTTGCTAACTGCGATTGGACACCGTGGAAATGACTGTTTTCTTTATAGCCTTACCCACCATGCCTCGGGTCTGCTGTGGGGATCGCATTTGCTGAAGTTTTCTTTTAATGAAATGAATCTGCTTTCAGAAGCAGGACTGGAAATTACGTGTATAATGCCCTTGCTCTTCTCAGTATCCCAGGGTAATATTATCAGCAGTGTCTATTTTTTCTTTTTCAGGGAAAGGGAAATAACTTATAAAGCAAGACTCAGGCAAAATAGAAGAAGGGATGTTTTGTGGGTTCTATTAGGTATCATATTTTACTTTTTTATATGCATTACCCCCTCAGTGGGTGATCAGTGCCTGTGTACGTTTTTCTGGAATGTATTTCATTGCTTCTGCTTGTTCACATTGCAACGAAGTCTATGACCAGGGTTCCTGGCTTCTCCCTGGGAAGAGCTCACCGTGCTTACTCTCAGCTCATTCTCAAGCCCATTAATCTTCTCTCAGGGTGTTGACTAGGGTGTCTCACTCCTCACCAGTCTTCCTGAGTTAGTGTCAGACAGCATCAGCTGTACTTATGGTTAGCTGGAGATAGCCCGCGTAGTAAAAACAAACAAAGAGAGAAAATACAAACACCTGCCTTTGTCAAATTGACCCAAAACAAAGCGACTCCATGCTTTAGTTACTCTGCTAAGCCTTATTTGCAAATGAAAAGCTTTTCTGGTTAAAATTAAAGAAATAGAAAAAAAAAAGAACTTGTTTCTACTGTTATCTTTGAAGATTCCTAAAGATCAAGTTTGAGCCTCCCCACCCCCCACAGCCCTTGCCGAAATCTGTCTGCAGCATAAAAGAACAGTTAAATTCTTTTTTAACTAATCACGTGCTTTTCTGTTTTAACTGAAGTATCCAACCCTGTAAGTGCAGATGGTTGCCAAATTTCCAATGACCCATGGTAAATTGAGCCAGTTGCCCTGCTGAATTGACCTCGCTCTTCCCCTTATTAAAATCCGGGCTGTGTCTGGTGTAGGACTTGGCGCAGGTAAAGGGGAAATGAGCAGCCTGGCCTGTCACAGAACTTTCATATTGTTTCCTTGACAAGGATGTTTTGAGAAGGGCCATTGAGAACTGAGAGCTGGGGGATGGGGCGTGGTTAGCACGCCAGCAGTGTTAACACAAGGTGGCAGGGGGCACTGGAGAAAGTCTACTCACAAGGCCCTCCCCCCTTCATTTGAAACCCGTCTTCTGTGCCTACAGTATGCACCCCGTCTGACATGGTAGTAGCCTGTTCTTTCTCCCGAGAGGTAAACGGGGTTGAAGGCATTCTTCCTAATTAGTTTGATCAAACATTGCCCTCTCATCGCAGGTAAGTGGGCTTTGCGTGGGAGACTGGATCATGAGAAGCACGACCTTAGAGCTGATGGTGGGGACTCCTCTGGACACTATGAGAGTGTCCAGGAAGGAGCAGACTAAAGCGAGCGTTCTTAGGACACATTCATCTGTGTGTAACTTTTGCCTCGAGTTAATTCCAGACCCAGACAAGGAATTAATGTTCCTCTGAAAACTGCCTCGAACCAGTTTCCCTTTTCTCTGACTTGTGAGCCTTGCTGGGGACACTCAGTCCATAATTTTGCCTCCTTAAGAGCAAACAGGCAGAGTCTTTCTGGGGTGGTCAGAGGACGCTGGTGGGTTGAAGCTGCTCCCCGTGGAGGGAACATAGGTAGGTGTCCGGTCCACATCCCAGGGTGGAGAAAGAAGAGCGATCAGGCACCAAATCACAATCTGAACAGATACTTGAGTTTCATATGAAATGTCCATTTTAAATTTCATTTGTTTTTAGCTGGGAACTGCTTGTAAGTGAAGATTTGTTTGTATTCCTACCAGCATATTTTGAATTTTGAATGTCATTTCTACAGCAAGGACACTCGATCACCACTTCAAGTGCTGATGTCCTGAACAGCTAGGGCATACATTAAAGGAATGAATTTTCATTTTCTATATGAAATCTTATTTTCCATAATTTACTTTATTCGAGGTCAAGACCTCTGTTGAATAGGTCTCTGTTCTGCGGTCCACTGTATTAGTCTTGCACATAGTGAGTGATTCGTTTGTACACAGAGGAGTGAATTAGCGGCTCTTCATAGGGAAGGTACTGAAAGAATCTCCTCAGGGCAGAATGCACAAGCCCATGTGTGAATTTGTTCCCTCTAAATGGCAAAAAACAATATCTTGCATTATTAGCTGACTTGGTATGTTTGTATTTGAGTACCTGTGGTTGTCAGTCAACGGGCCGAATGCTCTGTAGAACCCAAAATGAGTGGAACGGGACACCTGGGGGCTCATTTCCACTGGGAATGAGGACACTAAGAAAACGCGAGGCTGTGATAAGCAACTCAAAGGTGCAGACAAAGTGCTTACGTCCAGCAGCAAAGGAAGAGGAATTCAGGTGTCTGGTCACATTTAAATCTGAGTTTAGAACTGTGACCTCGAAGATCACATACCCCTCCTCTCCGTGTCTGGCTGGACAGATGTGGCTCTATAGGGATTCGCTGTAGACTGGAAATACTAAAAACAGTGCATGTGTTTTATGTGCTACACATGCATGTATAAAGAACGTGCATAGACCTATTTCCTCGTTATTCCCGTAACAGGATGGCATAACAGTAGTTTACACGGCATGCACACCGGGCTACATAGAATAAGCAGTTGGTTAAATAGACGTATTTCAATATGCAGGAGGGTGTGCATCATTCATACGCTGTTTCTGTAAGGGATTTCAGTACCTGTGGGTTTTGACATCTGTAATGCCTTCCTGAGCCAATGCCCTAAAGATTCAAGGAAAACTATACACTTCAGTAAAGGAAACGAACCTAGGATGGCTTAAGCAGATATTAGTGCCTTTGGAAATATGTGTGAGTGCAAAGGCAGGTGACTTGATTTTTCAACCCCAAAGACAACAGACGCGACAGTAATGGTTCTCTTACATTTTGTCCCATGTCACCCGGTGTCTACCAGGTCTGTTCACAAAGCTCAAAGTGTGAGGCGAGGGCTGGACAGCCACTGTCAAGCTACTTATTTTTAAATCAGAAAGGAAAGGCCCTTTCAGAAACTACAGACGGACTTTGCTTACATCTCAGTGGTCAGAACAGTGCCAGCATCAACTTTTCATTATCCAAAGATCATCTTAGACCATAGAAAGGCAGGAAAGAAAATCAGAGGCAAACACACGACCAAAAGACGAACAAAAGAACAGAATAAATACGGGTTTCCTTTAGTGTTATTTGTGAGAATAAACTTTGATAAAGTATGTTATCAATAAACTGATCTTTCAGAATTTAGGAGGTGATAAATTTGATATTTAGATTTGTCTCTTAGGAGACACTGTTGGTATAGAAGCTTTCCATTGAACAGCAGAAGTATTAACAGAAGTATAGTGTGAAACCGTAGCAACAGTCCGACAGTTTGGGCTCTGGGTGGATGATCTCTCCAGGTCATCCGCCAATAGAACTATTAGTAGCCCAGGCTCTGGGTGGATGAAGGCATCGGGACATAGGGCTCTCTCCAGGTCATCCGCCAATAGAACTATTAGTAGCAGTTAGGTGGTGCCTGGCCTCCACTGGAGGAAATGTGCGTTTTTTTTTATTTTTATTTTTTTATTTTTCAATTCTAGAAGGAATTTGTTTTTGTGGTTTCTTCTGTCATGGTCATTTTTGTTGAAGTTGCCAGCAGATTTATAAGAGACATTGTTGCTAATTATAAATCACTAAGCTATTCTGCTGGAACCAAAGGGACTTGCACTGTCTATTAAAGTACCATTATGTAGTTAAGCATTTTTGTTATATTTTTATTTTTTTTATTTTACATGTATGAGTATTTTGTCTGTCTGTAGGTCTGTGCACTCCATGAATGCCTGGTGCCCATGGAGGTTGGATGATGTTGGATCCTGTGGCACAGGAGTTACAGATGGTTGTGAGCTGCCACGTGGTTGCTGGGAATAATAGAACCGGGATCCTCTGCAAGAGCAGCCATTGCTCTTAACCAGTTAACTCTCCAGCACCCTATATCATTTTTTTAAATTAAAAACTTCAAAGAATAATGTGAAGCTCTTTGTCTAAAAGAAGACTACAACAGATATTAGAGTTTTGACAGCTGTTATAGCTAATGGGAAATGACAAATATCTCCGCCTTTAAGAACATTGTTTTTATACAGCTTACCTCTCTCATAGGTCATTTTCTTCCCCGGTGTTTTGCTGTTGATGTCCTATGCCCATGTCCTTGTGTGTGCATGCCCAAGAGCAGGAAAGCTCATTTTGGGTCAGTAATACAGTAATGGACCTTTTTGGATCTATTTTAAAATTTATACTTCTTGGTTGTATTTTATAGCATGCGTGCATTAGTGTAATCACACCTGTTTATAATTGAGGCACAGAACTTGATGCAGCTATGAAAGGCCTGCTTTAGAGACTGTTTTACAGAGTGCTGCCTGATCAAAGAGGCTGGGAGCTTTAAACGATCGACACGGCCCAAATCCATACTTCTGTCTAGCAGTGTGCAAGAGTTTCCTGTCTCTTAATTGTTTTTCATTTAGAGATCAACACACCCAGTGCTGCTTTCCTTAGTGTGTGTACGCAGAGCAGAGCCCAGGACGGAAGAGGAGTGGGGGTTTGTGCAGTGAATGGCAGGGGATAATGCTATACTAAGCTGGGCATCTGGTCTGACACCTTTATCTAAACAATCCCTACTAAGAGATCAGCAGACAAGAGTCAAGGTAACGTCGTCCTATCAGAGTCCAGCTCTTAGTCCAGCTGTTGGCAGAATTTGATGAGTTGGGACCACTCAGCACAGTCAGTCTTGAAGAGACCTGGTTTTACTAGGCAATGCCCATGTTTTGGCTTTCAGCCCGGGTTTAACTTCCTTCTCTTCTGTTCACGGAAGGCCCTTCCCCATAGAGTTTTCCATTCAAAGTAAAATAAAATTCCAATATGTTTTCATACATAATTTCTTAATCTAAAATATACTTTAGGTGATAACAACTAAAATAATCCATCCCCCTCCAAATTTGAATAGAGTCCATTTTCCTTAGTTGTAGCTAACATCAAGATTTTTACCTCCTTTAAACCAGATTGTAGGACCCATACATGTCGTTCCTCTTCTTTTTTTTTTTTTAAATTTCATTTATTTTTATTGTTTCTATGCATGGAACCATTAGTAATTAGAAGTGTTGTTTCCAATACACACACACACAAGCACACACATTCCACACACACAAACACACACATCACATAACACATACACACACAACTACATACCACGTACCACACACACATGTATACATTACCCCATAGATACCACACCACACACATACTATACACCACACACACCATATACCATACACAGACCCACACACACCTATTGATTCAACTAAATTGTAAATAAAAGAGAAAAACACATAAATTTACTGCTTTAGAAACTGGGTCCGCATGGTCGTGGTGGCGCACACCTTTAATTACAGCACTAGGGAGGCAGAGGCAAGCAAACATCTGTGAATTTGAGGCCAGCCTGGTTTACAGAATCAGTTATAGGACAGCTAGTGTTGTTATGCAGAGAAACCCTGGCTCAAAAAACAAAATAAAACAAAAACAAAACAAACAAAAAACAAAACTTGGGCTTTTTTCTGTCAATCTTTTAATAGCTGTGTAGCTCAGACATTGCGTCTGAAGTGTGAGACTCATTTTGTTTTCTTATTTAAAAAGTTTATTTCTAGGGTCTGGAGATGTAGGTCAGCAAGACCCTGGCTTAGTCCCAAGCATATGAATGAGCAAACAAGTATTTGTATGTGCACACACACGTGCACATGCACACACAGCCTGCATGCATATATATGTTGTAAAAGCAATCCGAGCCTCCCAATTTCTTATCTCAGGGATAAACCCTGCCCGAGCATATTCAACGTTACATTGCATGGACCTGTGTAAATTGGAGAGAACGGACAGAACAAGAATAAAATTACAACCCACTAGTAACCTTCACTGAACCTGAATGTGCCAGGCACAGGGGCTGGGCACTTAATTGTCTAATTCGATCTCCATAATGGCTCTCTGGGGTAGATGCTGTTACTATTGTTTGGCTCACAGACCCATAGGCTTGAGGGAGCTTGAGGGAGTGTAAGGATTAAATCTTGCCAGAGGTCAGCTCACATGCTAGGAAGAGGCTAGACTCAGATGCCAAGCTGTGCCTTGTGGTGATATGGGCACATTCTGTTTCTGAGTTCATTTCTATGCAGCGACAGGGCCCTGGCTCTTTAGGAGAAACGTGTACAGTCCCCCCTTACCTGGACAAAGCCCATGCTCACTGTTTGGGAGTGAACAGGGACACAAGACTGGTGTTGATCTAGCATCTTCCTAGTGTGGAACCCATATAGTTCTGCAAAATTCTGCTATGTCTGCGAACTTTGCCTCAAGAGTAGGTCAGAAGGCAGGAGGCTTCTGTGTCTGGGCTGGTGAGCTGGGTGGAGGGAGGCCCAGAGCTCTCCTAGAAGGGGACTAGGTCTCTGATATTTGAGGGGCTCGCCGAGTGTCTCGTTTTCTGGTTGCTTGTAGACACAAGGCTGTGTACGCTGCCTATCTCATGCTGTGTTCTGTATACGAGAATTGCTGGCTGCCCTGTGTCAGACTGCCGAGAGAGGCCTTCGGGTGGCTGACTGTTCTTTTTGTATTAAGACAGCGTGTCTGGGATGGCTAGATTCTGTTTTAGGCTGAATTCCTGGGCTCTGAGGGGATCTTTAGTTATGATTCTTTTAGAAGTTGTGAGGTCAGGAATTATTTTGTTTCCTGTGTCTGAGACACCGCAAAGAATGAACTGTTGAGTCATTTAAAATCATTTCCAAGTGCCCAAGCCCCCAGAGACTCAGTTTTCCTGTCTGTACAATGGAGACAGTGTGGATCTCCTAGGATCTTTAGAAGTATTAAATTGTTCAGTACTTTAAAGATTTAGTGTGGCGTCTGCCAGATTGGTTGCATCCCATAGAGGCACTGTTAGTATTGCAGTATTGATTATTGCTGTTTTTTTCTTAAACATAACACCAGGCTTTTCCACTTAAAGACCATGAGCCCTCAAGCAAGCTTGGATCTCTCTGAGTCCTCTGCAAAATTGAGATCCTAAGGCCTAGGCTGATGTCACTGATGTCACAGCTGATGGATGTGGCAGTTTATAAGATCCAGAAACTGTCGTCTGTGTGTGTATCTGTCACTGTGTCAGACACGTTATTTTACTTAATACTTGCAGACGCCCCTGAGGTGGGTACCATCGTCCTCACTGTAACCTCAGAGCAGCAGGCGTCCCCTCAGCCATGTGTGTCTCCTAACCACTTCCGCACACGACATAGCTAAGGCCATTTTAAAGGACCGTGCATGTATGTGGGCCACTTTTATGACATCTTTCTTTGGACCAGAGCCTGCAATACCATGCAGACCTAATTTGCTCGGCATTGTGATGGGATAGACATGTAAAGGAATGGCATCTTCCCAAGTCTGTTGTTATTTTAAGAGTTTTCATGCATTTTTTCTTACAATTTTTAATCTTGGAAATATGAAATCTAGGATTTCTAAGACCAAGAAAAAGTAAGCCTGCTTGGTCAGCGCAGGATGAGGTTTTCATGTTATATTGTCCGGTTTGTAGGGTTTTATTTAGATATTTAGAAAAGCAACCATTAGGTTAGGTTTACGGACAGCCGATTGACTTGTCACACTTTGTGTTTTTAAAATAAAAGAAGGACTCTCTGTTATGTCCATTTTGAAGGCAGCTGAGTAGAGTTTCTGTGACCGTTAGAATTTGGCCAGAGGGTCACAGTTTTCGGTATATCACACATCTGGCTAAAATTACTGTGTTACTGCCTTCCGCCTCAGCGTCTTAATTCAAAGCGAATAGAAGATAGAGGAGGAACACTCTCTTGGTTTGAAATCATGTTTCCCTGACAGGTCTTCCCTTGCTGGAAGCCATCCCAGAGTTGTTGGGAACATCAGACACCATGCTCACTGAGGTTTCCTAACCAGTGACGAGAGCTACTTCTGCCTATTGTTCCTAGGCTTGTGAGCCTTGCAAAGATTTGACTTAGGAGCTCCACGTTCCTAACACAAGCTCTACGTTTCGAGTTAGTATTGATTGACACGTTTCTATTCAATTTAAACAGCTTGAAGGGAGGATTGCAGCTTTGGAATTGGAATTCGCCTGGAAGGAAATTCTCCCATATGATATAATGATGAAGTTTCACATTAATCAAAATAACAAAAAGGGGGCTATTAATTTTTGTGTGTGGTGAATTGTAAATTAGACCGTTGAATTGGGAGTAATTAAATTGTATTTTGTTTAGGTTTTTCTTCTCAAATGCTATGCTTTCTAAGGATCGTACAGTTCATAGTCTGAATAAAATTCACGGACTAGCATCAAGGACCTGCGAGCCCAGGAAACTGAGTTTGGCAGTGCTAATTTGTATTAAAGTTGTTGTTGCATGACAGCCGGAAAAAGATTTAATGCTTGCCACCTGAACCAGGGCACGGAACATTGGTTTCTATAACTGCCATGAATTTGAATCGAGGCCAGGATCTCTAAATTTGAAAGACGATACAGGCCACTTATGTTGTGGAAGGTATTTAGAAAATAATATTTCAATTTAATTTTTTTCCTTAGCTGCACACACACACACATCACACACACACACACACACACACACACACACACACACACGCTTCCAAATGGCTAGGCTCCCCAGCACTGTGACCTGTTTGCAGTGGCTCTTGCTCTCCTATGCTCACAGGGAAGAACTAGGAAAAGCCTAGATCTACTGTCTACAAGAGTTAACAATGGGCTTGTCTCAGCTTTTGGGTTTGCTCACTTCACCACCAAGTCATTACTGCTCTTGAATGTCACTATGGTTCAAAGTATTACTCTGAAATATTACTTTAGTAATTTAGATTTTTTAACCCAGCCACCCCGCTGTGGTAAAATCTTGGAGTCACCAGATGCAAAATCCATTCGTATGCCTAGGACAATAAAAATGATGATGATGATGATTTGCAAAAACCACCTTTCGTCTGAAGGGCTTGGTAAGGCGAGCATGCATCTTGAGGCTACTTTATGAAAAGTGGTCTCTGAATCTAATATGGAAATGAAATGAATCCACCTCTAAAGTGAAATGCGGGAGAAGCCATTTATTAATTTTTAAAAGGAGACGTGTTGAACACACATGTCTCTGCAATATAAGCTCACTCAGGTACTTTGTAGATTGTATTTTATATTAAAATCACATGTGTTATTCCTACTGAAAAATAATTGATTGGAAAAATACTCAGGAACTAACTGGTTAAACAGAAAATAATCGCTGTTGAGCTTCTCAGTCAAGCCCGAGAGAGTCCCGGAAGGTAAGCCTGGACACTGTGCACTTGTAGGACAGGTCTCGGGGTGAGGCAGTGCTGTGCATTCAGCTGTGCATCGCCCCTGTGCAGTCAATCCCAGGCCGTTTCCTCCTCCCTTCCCTCTTTCTTCCTGTATGACCTCATCCATTTCTAAAGTGTCAAAGTCCTGCTCTCTGCTGATGGCCCATTCTTTCCTGTCTTTCTCCCGTCTCTCCCCTTGGTACTGATGAAGTCCACAGTGGAGAGCGGGCTCTTCGTGAGGTTCTGCTTTCTTAGTCCACCTGCCCAATGGTCTCCTTTCTCAGTATACGTTGCTAGGACCTCCAATCCCAGGCTAAGAAGTCCCTTAAAATAATCTCTAGCTGCACCACAAACACCCGTCAGCTCCACAGTCTTCATGTGTTCTGTGTACTAGACTTAGCCATATTTGAGGTAACGTCCTCCTCCCCAGAACCAGTTAGCTCCTGAGGATTTGTGCAGTTGTATTTTGCATAAATCCGTGCATCTGTTCAGCACAGTGTGCCAACTGGGCAGTGGGCCTTTCACCACTAAGTATATGATAAGTGAAGAAAAATAAGGTAGTTTTTGTATTTTCTTGAAATTCTAGATGCTTTTACTTATTATTTCACCAAATTATGTCTTTGCCTCTGGGGGCTGGATTTTAATGGAGTGCTTTATTATAGTCCACTGTTTATGTTCGTAATATTTAGGGGCAGGCCATTGTCTTATATGAAGTCGTTCATTTTGAAACGAATATTTTCTCATAATGAATAACTTCACAGGTTTGCCTTTACTTTATTTTTTCAATAACATTATGTGCAAAGTTTCTATTGAAAGAAAGAGGGAAAAAAATGTATGGCAGTGTTCATTGCTAACACTTTTGCCAAATGCTATAAATTTTGATTTTTGGGTTGAAGCTATATGGTGTATGCCATGCTTCCTTGTCCAGTCATGGCTGCTGTTTGGTGGTGCCCTGCTGTATTTAGATATTTATAAATGCTTGATGAGTGAAATAGAATCATTAAGTGTTATACAGGAAAGTTCAGAAGATGAGTTATTTAATATCACCCGGTTTTTAAACGAAGCCTGTCTAGATCTACACATAACATACTAAACGTAATTGTCATCTCATCGTGCACGCGAGCTTCATACTTTTTAGATGTAGCCCTGATGTGTGTTCTCATGGCTCGTTTTTTTGTTGTGTATATGTATACAAAGGCTGTGGGTTGGAGGAAGCGTGCGTGTGAGTGCTGTTTCTGGAGGTCAGAGGACAGCTCGAAGCAGTTGGTTCTCTCCTCCCACCATGTGGAACCTGGGTCAAACTGATGCCATCAGGGGTGGTGATGTCTTCACCTGCTGTGCCATCTTGCTAACCCTACTGGCTTAATCTTAGGTTTTTTCCTTTTTGTCTGTGGTGTTACTGTATGACACAGGGTGTCGGTAGAGCCCAGACTGGCCTCAAGCTTGTGACCCTCCTATCTCAGCCTCCTGAGTGCTGAGATTACAGGCACGAATCACCATGGCTGGTTTTTGCTTGGTTTCAACCCTTGCTCTAGCTTAGAATTTGATATGACAAAATGGAGTGAGGGTTCTTATCCTGCTCCTCACACGCCTTTATGTAGATCTGAGTGATGGACGTATGGAAATCGGGTCAGTGTTTTGATGTTTATGTAATGAGAAGACACTCAAATAGTATTTGGTGTATAAGCAGGAACGACAAACTACAGTGCAGAGCTAGCATTCTTTTATCAATAATTTGTTTCACCGGTCTTTGGAGATGACCATCATGGATGAATAACTCTCTAAGTACTCATCCTTCGGCTTTCTGTAAGCCCTTCTTGGGTTGGGTTCGGAAGAAAAATGATACTAGAAGCAGCTGTGGTCTAGAGGCGTTCACAGAGTTTTCTCTAGCAGCGTTATCAGTGACTTGAGGACCATCGGGGTTGCTGCAATGCTGTTGCGTTTGCATGCACTCTTTAGAGATGGGAACTCCTTCCAAAAACACAATGGAACCCAAACAATGTCCGTATTGTTCATTCTTAACAGAAGACCCATTTTCTTGCAGAGGGTGGAAACGGTCGACAGCAATTATCCTTTGTCATGTGAATCTTGGGTGGATTTTTTGCCCTGTCTTCTAAAAGAGATTGTGAAGGGATGACCTCTGAGTCTGCCGCTCCAGCCTAGTCATTGAGAAGCTCGGAAGCTCAGGATCTTATTGCTAAAGATGATTTCATGGGGGTGGGTGTTTCTCATTTGGTGTAACCTTGCAGACCAGTTAAGTCCAGGGTATAATGTGCATAAGGATATAAATAGAGGACCAATAAATGTCGATCTCTTGGTGGGAGTTCTTTAAATGATGATGATTATGACTAGCTCTTTATGGGGTCATATGGCAGGACGTGGCGGAAGACACTGCCTTAGCAAGATGCTCTCACAGTCAGAGAA
Organism: Alexandromys fortis; assembly: GCF_014885135.2. Taxonomy (NCBI): domain Eukaryota; kingdom Metazoa; phylum Chordata; class Mammalia; order Rodentia; family Cricetidae; genus Alexandromys; species Alexandromys fortis. The sequence goes on along the minus strand of NW_026067913.1, from coordinate 8,405,230 downwards.
GGACTGTGTTGGTGAAGAAAGTGGGAAGGGAAGGGAAATCTTATTGGTGGGCTTGGCAACAGAGGTCTTCATGTTCTCAGTGTCTTATGGTCAGGTAATTGAGGTAAGCTTTGAGTAAGTACAGCAATGCAGTCTAGAATTTACTGAATTTATTTATGTGTTTATTGTCAGTAATCTGCAGGACACAAACATCCACATTATATAAATACCACAGATGGGGGACTCAGCTTAGGGGGCCAACCTTGTCAATGTTAGGTGTTCCTATGCAAATCATAGCTCTCAGTGTTAGGGAATTAGTATTTGTTTTCCTCAGCGTTTATCTAATGCCAAAGACTCATGCATTGTGGAAAAGGCATTTGGCTTCTTTTAGACTTCAGGTTCTTTCAGAATTTTCGCTGTAGGCTTTCTGAGGAAGTTTTCTCATTTGTTTGTTTGTTTTCATGGATGTCAATTAAGGAGTATGTTTATTAAACAAATGAAATTCAACTAAAGAGGGAAATGGAACTAAGAGGAAAGAAAACAGAGCCCTCGAGGGCTCACAGGAGGATAAGCAGTCAGTGTCTCTGTGCGCGTCACAAGGGCACTCAGAGCTCAGACCGGGGACCTGGATGTCAGCAGCTGGGTCTCCGTAAGGCATGGTGACAGCCTCGGAGAAACTGTAAAGTTCTGTCATGTCATGACTGGCGAGCGCGGACGGAGTGACATGATCAAGGGTATCAATGGCTTTGATTGAGTCATTGGTCATAAAAGTCCACGATGCTTCATAACTGCCGTGGGTTCCCCTTGTCATTCAAACAGACGTTAGAGAGGGCATAGAACGGACATTATCACAGCTACCCGTGTCCCCGTGGATTTCATTCACTGAGACTTCCGAACTCTGTGGAACGCTGTGCCCTTTCAGCGGGTCTTCATGTAGCTGTAGTTTGAGGGCACTTGGCATTGCTTTCAAAAGTACAACCAGGGCTTTGGCATTACACTGCCCACCTTCCTTCATAGGATTTAGAGATGAACGTATGGATGCTCCCCCCCCCCGATATAGCTTGTGCCTACACTTGAACTCATGCTTAGGAAAACTGGAGAAGTGTCCTGAAGCTGTTGACTCCAGTTCGGCTGAGGAAGGCGGGCGCTAATAAGGAAAAAGGGGACTGTGTCTTGTTCAATATGAAGTATTTTGGCTAGACTACCCGGTGCCTACCTTGCAAGGAATCACAGATATTTGGCACATTCAGGGAAGTGTTAGATGGGGGCTGATTCGCTCCGCCTGTCAGGAAGCGCTGGAGCCAGGTCACACTGCACGAGTTTACAGTGGCGAGGCTGGTGGAGGGGGCGAGGATTTTGATTCCATGACGACATGTCAGGATATTTTTTTTTAAAAAGTGTGACCTAAGTCTAAAAGTGATAACAGCACCAATCAATTCACACACAGAGGAAGAGAGTTCCCTCTGAGGTATTAATGGACATGTAGAGTAGAGCCACAGGTTGTCACCGTCCTTCTGGAGGGACTGAGTAGTGGGCTCAGCAAGTTTGTGTTAGCACTGCCAAAAAGCAAAAGCAGGGTTGGAATCTTTTTTTTACTTCCAAGCCAGTCTGTGGGAATGCAGGTATTTCACTACAGCGTGGATATGATTTTACTTGATATTTTTTTTTAAGGTGGAGAAATGAATGGGGCATGCATTCATGTTTTTCACCTAGGCCAAATGGAAGAGTTTTCAGTGATGTCACCCATTAGGCTAGAGAGGCTTTTCTGTGCACTGCCCCGCGGTGCTGAGAGTAAGTTATGAATGCAGCTCTGTTCTCTCCGCATAGGGCCTTGCCGGGGAGAGAGCTGTGTGCCTGGGCCCCAGCTATTGAGGAGATGCCAGTCAGGAATGAAAACGCCTTTCATGGAGCTATAGCTAACTTCCCTGTGACACATTACCATAGCGCAGAGGCTGTTTGAAAAACCAACAGTCTGAAAATACACACGATACTTTATAAAAGTCGCGAGACTTTAATGTTAAAGGGTGCGCGTTGAGTGGCTATAGATATACAGGTTCGCGTCAGCATGCTTCTGAGGGAATTGTTCTAAGTAGCTTTCCTCCTCTCTCCCTCTGCCTGTTCACAGCCCTGATTTCTTTTGCCTTTTGGTGGAAATTACAAAAGATGTCTTCTGAGACAAATGCTGGCCCATGACATCAGGACGAAGGAATGCTCAGCCTGTCCAGCGTGTGCAAAGTGTCAGCTGCTTCACAAAAACGTTACATTTTCCAGGGTGGATTTAAAACTTACGGGCGATCCTTGAGCGGAGGAGCTAAGTTCGGGCAGACCTTTCTAGGCGATTAGAGGCGTGCCAAAATGCGTCAGATTTTGAATATTAGTATTACAGCGTTTGTTTGTTTTCCGAGACAAGTGTGCTGTGGTCTGTTTAAAACGTGGCAATAATTGACGGCAATAACCACAATAGATAGCATAGAATTTTCAATTTTGGAAAAATTATAGATGTTACAGTTGCAAATTTAAGTACTAAATCTTTGATGGTTAGACATTTAAGTTTTTTGCACTCATATAATTCATATCCAGAGAGTATACGTAAAATACTTCTAGTTGCCTCTTGTTTTTATTAGGTCTTCCCAGGACTTAATTTGGAGCATTCTATAGCATTTCCCATATTTGGATAACATATAAACAGTTTCTCCATGGTTCAGCATAGGAAAAACTGCTTATTGTTATTTTGTAGCCTATGAATAGCTGGATAAAGTTAGTTATTGTTATTAATCTCCACACTTAATTCTACGCCAGCAGGAGAAAATGGAAATTCTTGAAAAAAATTTTCAACAAGTAAAGTTCAATAAAATACATCAAAACGTCAGTATATAAACAATTCAGATCAGAAATCAGATGTAAGAAATCATTGATTTAGTGATTTTTTTTGGCCAATATTTTTAAGAGATATAGCGTCTGTGTGCCGCTATTTTCTATTAAAGTATAAAAGCTAATCATTCTGGCAAAGCTGTGTGTACCAAGAACAGTCTGAATGGATCAAAGGATTTCTGCTCATGGGGGAAGGAAAAACATTCAACACGAAGGGCGAGGAAACAGGAATGATTGCTGGACCTCATAGGCTGAGCGTGGGCAAGGCGGAGCAATGCTTTGACTCCATTCCATGGCAGCTCCCATGACTGCAGTGCCTGAGCTGGAGAGGGGAGCTGGTGGGAAGGGAGAGTTTGATCACCTAATGAGAGCTGGAGACCTTGGAATTGATGAAAGCTGCCAAAAGTCAACTTCCATGTGAAGTTTAGATAAGCTTCAGGAAATGGAGCTATTTAGAAGTAAACATGAAGATAGTGGGCTGGACTTGGGGGCGTGCTCGCTGATGCTTTTGTCTCGGGGGCATGGACGTAGCCGCTCTGGTCTAATAACCAAATGGAAAAAGAATTGTCGATGTCGAGAGTGAAGCGGGTAACTTAGAGATGTTTCTACAGACTGCAGACGCTTATTACTTAGTAGTAACCTTTTCCTAACACGATTTTCTACTTGTTAGTTAATTCTTCGACAAGAATGTGCAGTGTTTGTAGATGTACTGGAGAGCATCTGGGCTCTGCATAGTTGGTCATGGCGTCTCGGAACCACTGGTAATCAGAGCGATGCCTCCCCTGGTGAGGGTTCCGCGTAACCTGGTGGGCCCGTGACCACAAAGACGACTTCCCTTGGAAGACTGGTTCTCCCGCATCTCGGAGAAGAGCCACTTTTCTCTGATGTTGAATTATGAACTCTATAATTCATTTGTGCGGCAATACCGTATCATTCACATGATAACAGTTTAGAAACAAGACTTTGTAGAATAAGGATCATAATAGGATAGCGTAGAGGAACTGCAGCCACCGACCAACATGTTCAGGATGCAGACTTTCAACTGTCTGCTGCTGTCTGAGAAGATTGGTTGTGACATTTTGCATTTGTGCGATGCTTTTCTTCGGCGGACTCTCTAGTCATCTTGGGATGTCGCCAGCCAGAGTGGAGGCACAGTGGCAGCTCCATGGGGTGGACGTGTGCTCTTCTCTGGTCCTTGTTGTCAGAGCACTGTTGTCACTGGGCTTGCGCTGTGTGAGAACTCTCTGGATTTTACTTTCCCCCAAACCGCGTTTGTATTCTTCAAAAGGACCTTTCAGTTTGTGTTTTCCCGTAGTCAGACATTCCTTGGTTTCCTATCGTCTAGCCATGTGCAGGTCCTGATTGAGCACTGCTGTGTAGTACACTCTGGGCTGGTGGCTAGAGGCGGCAGAGGAGCTACACAAAACAGCACACTCCTGGGATTTCCCTGTCTAGATGCAGGAGTACGGAACGGAGATGGAAACATGTCCAGGGTAACGTGATGCATGTGATATGTGTCCTGAACTAGCCTGGTGAGGAACGCCTGGACTTACTGTGCAAGGGCCCAGGATCGCATATCTGGGGCTAGGGTACCCTTGGAGTCCTGAAGGAGGAGAAAGTTCTAGGCGAACAAAGAGAAGAAATATACAGAGCGGTAAAGCTGTAGAGAAACTTCTCCAAGGCGGTGTGACTGGATATGGGTTTAGAAGCCTTTAAATCTTACCTTGCACGTAGTGGATTTTGGTCTTCGTTTTACACTTCCTATCCTTGTGTTAGTGAATTGAATCCAACTGAAGAAATGTGAAGGATCATTGTGTTGGGGGTGAGATAGCTAGATGGGGATTGTAACACGATAACTCCATTTACAATATAAAAGAGACAGGAGGGAGGGGTGATCAGAGGCAGGAGACGGCAGGGCATGACCACCACAGCTCTCTGGGGAGGAAGGAAGCCTTGTCCAGGGCCGTGAGCAAGGAGATGGGCTTGACAGACCACAGCAGGCTAACCTACAGCAATTCATTATTGGATGTGAGGGGTGGGGGTGAAGGCAGGAGCCACGCTAGGCAAATCCAGCTCAGCGGACTGTGCTCTCCTTCCCTGGGATGGAGAAAGTAGGAAGAGGAGCAGACTTGTGCCAGAAGATGACGACTCTCACATTGTATATTTTGAGACCGAGGCCTCCCATTAAAAACCGAAATGACAGAAACCCAAATATTTGCAGACTAATCCAGAATATGAAAATAATTGAATATATGTGATAAGCAAATGCTTGTTGAATGATTGAATGGATGCGTAGATTAGCCATCAATTCATTACATTTTGAATGACTATTATTGACTCGCTGTAATTATTTTAAAGCCATAAGGCACAACAGGAAGCATTCTAATTATTTAGAAGTAGCAGCAGTAATTCATTTTGTTGCTTAAAAAATTTCCAAATAAGTTAATATGGCTCTACCGGACTCCTAGAGTTGATTAGTCCAAGTGTGGCTTCCCCTGGCTACCCTCACTGCCTGCTGCTGGGATGTCCTAGGACAGTTCCAGGCTGCCAGTGCGAGAGGCTGTTCTAGCAGGAGAATAGTTAAAACTAGGAACAGACTGTTTAAACATCCACTGGAGGGTTAATCTCTGGGTTTAGGATACAAAGCATTTAGATGTGGTGCTGTTTTTTAAACCCTTGTTTAAATCCTTATAATGGCAGTGGAAACCAGATGAAGGTAGAACTCTTCCCTCTGGCATCTCAGATAATAGAGATAGCACACATCCCTCATACCACTGATAGTTACTGCCCGCTTCTTCGTTTGTAATAGTTAGCTCACTCAAAGCAGTCTGGGTAATGGATGCTGTTCCAGTCAGTGCTACACAGTATCGTTCAGGGTTAGTTAGGAATACTTTGGGCCCCACGGGAAGGTGCTTGCTGCCTCAGTGATATTGAGACTGTCTCTGAGTCGGCCGCCGAGCCCAGCCCACTCAGAAGTACGATGCTGGCACTCACAGGGCGGTTCTGCCTCTCTTGGATAGACTTACATGAACCACATTCACGATGCTTGGTAAAATCAGAATATCGCATTGTTCATTTACGGCAAGAAGTGCAGGCACACAGAGGGAATGCTTGCCTCAGCCATTCCCAGGCATTCTCTGGGAACAGGGAGGTCTGGGATTGCACTCTGAAGGCGCCTAGCGAGTGTGAACTCAGAATAGAGTAGCTGGATGCTGGAGATAGCCTGGTCTCTCCAGCTGCATGTGGACTGAGCATAAGCCCGGGCCTCAATGGTTGTTATCTAAGGCAGATCCTCCCTGAGCCTTGCGTGGAGGAGCAGCGCGGTCCTTATCTCTGTTGCTCTCCTTCTAAGTCATTCTTAGAGCTAAGGGATCTCTTTGGGCCACATACTTTCTTGTATTGATAACCCGAATATCAAGAAATTCTTAAATCTTGATGGCTTAGAGACCACGCTGTTTCTATCAGATACATTTCTGCTCTGACATGTTATTGTCATGGTAGAAATGTCAAAGCCAGTTTAATCTGCAGATGCCACTGTTTTGCAGGTAAAGGCAGTGTCGTAGAGATGACTGGTAGTGGCTGGCTCTCTGCATGCCCCTGACCTCTCAGAACCTCACCTGCCGTGGAGCCTGCCATAAAGCTTGTGGCATTCCAATGGTTGGTAACCACTTAGAAGTACTGTATATAGAGAGTATGGGACCTGTGAAGTACAGCAGCCATGTTTTCCGAGCCATTTCAAGGCACAAACTAGGTAGAACTTCATACAAAGATAAATAAATACTATATATACTGAACACTTAGAAGAAAGATCATGAACCCAAGATTAAGTTGAGGATGAAGCAGGAATCCAAAGCTTTATGTTACGAGAGGGATCGTGAAGTGGTCAGATCCAGAGGTTGTGGTAAGGGCTACTATGGGAACGTCCAGTTCTCTGAAGACCAGGTCGCCCTAGAAAGGCAGACCTGCCCAGAGACCCTGACAGAACTGGAGCTTGGGTGAGAGACAAGAAAGTTGATGTAGGTTAGTGACAGACAAGTCCTAGAGGCTTGACAGTAGCAAGCTCAGACTCCAAGAAGGAAATAAGAAGAAAAAGTCCAAGGAGACTGCTCAAGAGCAGGGTCGGGAGATCCGAGAAGTGAGGCATCCTAGAAGGGTTTGGAGCCCCGCTCTCCGGGTGGAAGACCTAAGCTGGCGAGCACTGGAGAGGAATTATAGCCACGTACAAGCAGGGAGAAGGCTTTGTGCCAGAAATGAAGACCCCATTCCATAACTGTCACATACGACAAAAGAGCTGTTTAAACCACCACTTTGCGTTTTCTACAGTCTAACTAAAGCTTACTTTCCAATTTAAAGGGTAGAAGTTGCACGTTCCACTGAGTGTGCTTTGAGTTTCCCACTGTAAACGAAACATCCTCTAATTAATTTGTACAGGATTTCAGTTTTAATTTGGAAGTGAAGTAAAAGCATTAGAAAAGTTAACACCGCTGCCGTTTGGAAGAACCTGGTATCTTCAGGGACCTGTGCGCCATCACCTGCCGTCTGAAATGGAAGCAGGAAGTCTTCCTGGTTCCTCTTGGCATTATCACATGCTCCGATTAATTAAGCACTTTTGTTTACATAAACAGGATTTTAGCTTATCAGAATCCAGAAGGAATTCGAAGAGGAGGATTTTAAGTCGAATTAATTGCCTTCTGCCCCAAGGAAGAGGTAGCAGCAGATTTACAGAGAAACCCTCCTTGGGATTTTGTGAGTTCAAAGGTCATGAGAGTCAGTCTGGTGATTACCAGAGGAGGCCGGGGAGGCAGGTGTGGTTGCAGGACCAGGAGAGGAAGTGATTTGTCATTCTGATTGAAATATTGTGCTGTGAATTCCTGGATATTGTTCACATACATGTGCTTGTATTGGTGTCTAATGGACAGCATTGAGTGAATAAAGCAGATGCTCGTGGCATCCCAAGGCACCTGCTATTCTATCTAAGAGAACAGAAACTTGCAGACTGACTTCCGGCCTATTGAATTAAAAGGGTGTTAACAAAAATTAAGACAGGCTAATACCGCTCATGCTTATCTTTCAGCAAAAGACAAAAACCCAAATAGACCCAGAACTATAATAATTAAATATCCTAAACCCTTGTAAATTAGCGATTAGAGAACAAAATATTCTTCTTCATTAAAATGTTAAAGTAAGGGAGTGAGATGTTTCTAGAGAAAAAAAAAAACAAATTGTGGGTGAAATCGACAAGAAAGCTTAACTCTTGGAACCTTTAGTGTTTACAAAAACGGACAGTCCTGCTCGTACTTATACTTTAAATGTTTTAAGTGCATTGAGTTCCTTAGATTGGGGTCCTATCTTTGAAACATTTTTTTTTTTTTTTTTTTGCTTTGCCAGAAACCTCCCAGGAAATGCCTTAAAGACGAGGGAAGCCAGGAGGGCTGTTCCAGAGGGAAGGACTAGCTATGGGCATTTGGCAAATTGACCTTCCTAAGACTCAGAACGCCATTGCCAAATGAGAAACAATGCCATATACAGCTCCCGCAGGGTATAAGGCAATACGTGTAAACGTGGCATACACAGAGAGGCTTCAGGCGTGGCCATCCAAACCAGCAGAGTTCCATTGAGTGCTGTGCTCATGGAGAAACTAACCATGACGTCACTGAGCCTGTCCAGAGGAGGTTCCAGTAAATAATCTATAAATCTTATTTTTGAGTCTTGCAAACTCAGCCACAGCCATCTGTAAGCTCTCTCACTTTCATGGTCTTGGTTCACCTTACACTGTGACTTTCTCTCAACTGCTGTTCTGGGCTCCAGGCTCTTCTTCTAAGTCTTCACTACCCAGCTGTTCTTAATCCTCCCTGTCTTAATCCCTGCTAAACCTGAAACTCCACCTCTTCACCTTCCCACAATTCCTCACGGCCCATTGGTGATTCAGGAGACGCCATTTTTTCCAAACCAGCCCCATTAGCTTCTTGTGCTGTAACTTCCTGGGTATTTGAACCACTGACTCAGGTACTCTGGCTGGAAGCCCCCCTCTGTGTCTGCTCGTTTGTTCACACGGTTTCTGTCTCCGTGTGTTCCTCTCTCTGCGCTTCCCTGTGCCCCGCCACCTGGTCCTGGCTCAGCGCGGCCATCGTTCATCGAGACATCTTGAATGGCCACTTAACTGCCTCATTCTTTCCCTGTCACAGCCTGCTTAGGAGCTTACAAACCCTGGCGAAAGGGTTTGGCCAGGGTAGCAGGCAGCTTAGTGGTTTGTAAAAAGTAAAACATAAAATTTCCATACTATCCAGCACTTTTCCTGGCAGGTAAAAATTTTAGACATAGAAAAATACATGGGTGTATGTAGCAGAACTAGGTACAAGAGCCAAAAGGCAAAAAAATGCACGAAGGCTACCACCTGATGAATGAAGTATATTATATGCATGCAATAGAATATTATTCAGTCATTAAAAATAAAGTCCTGGTACGAATACACTTCTTAAGGGAGGAAAGCAAATCCAATGGTTTGTATGTTATACGAACTATTTAGGATATACACATACACACGCATCAGAACTTTGTAACTCAGGTTGCTCGTTGCTAGGCAATAGGGGAAGAAGGGAATGCAGCTGTTTGCATGAGGACGGGGGTTCCATTTGGGATGATGATGCTGTTTTGGTACCAGGTACATGCCTCAGTTAGAGATGCCCCACATTGAACTGTTCACTGGAGAAGGAAAGCGTTCCTCTTGTGTGGAGTTTGACTTAGTCTAAAGAAGCCAAGTGAACTTTCACTGGCTCCCCCTTGTGTACGGACGAAACTCCAGGTTTCCAGATTCTCACCGAAGTCCTTAGCAGTTACAGCCCACGTCCCTAGTTTCTGACTGCTCTTCTTCCTCCTTTGCCTTTTCTGCCTAGAGGGATTGCTGCTCCTCTGAGATAATTTATGTCTTCTGCCATGCTTAACTTTGTCCTAAGCTGCTCTGTCTCATTCTTGGTAAAGTCCAGCCACACTCCTCGAAAGTGCCAGCTCCCAGAAGGTAGCTCTGCAGGTGCCATTCCTCTTCCAGTGGAGTGATCTTTCTGATGTCTCCCCCACCCCTCCCCATCCACAGCCTGTGCTGTGCTCCACTCTGGGGGTGGCACCTGGTCCCTTCCCTTTTCCGCACGGCCACACCTAGTTCACGTTTGTATTCTGCGTGCCCCATACCATGCACGAATGTGGCAAATGCCTGCTCATCGCTTTTGAGTAGTAAATTTCCTTCTCAAGCAGTGATTTTTGCTTCTTCAGTTATAAATTGACTGTGGTTAGAGAAAAATGTCCAGTTGAACCTTGCTGTGTCTTGACTTTCAGTGTGAGTCCTGTAAGGAATTAGATTGGAGTTCTAACCACTGTGAGGTTTCTTATCTCACATGGTTGGGTTGTAGATAGGTAGGCAGTATGCATTTCTATTTTTCAGAGAAGTGTAAGAACTAATCAATTGGTTATAGTTGCAATAGACGTGTGTGTGTGTGTGTGTGTGTGTGTGTACTATCCGGATAGATGTTTTCAGAGTATTTCTGGTTGATTTTCAGTGGAAAAGTTATTGTTGAGAAAGATACAAATTGTACCCATTTTCCATATAAGTAAAAAGCAAAGTCATGGTTGAGTAATACAGAGGGTGGTGTCCTGTTTTATTGGGTACTAAGGCTAGAACTGAAGGTTTGGCATACTATGTGCTGGGCAAGTGCTTGCCACCAAGTTGCATCCACAACACCCTCTCCTTCTGGAAACTTATTTATACAAATTATCATTTTTTTCCTGGACAATTTCATACATGTCCGTGTGTGTTCTGATTCCTCCCACCCACACCCTCTCGTATCTCCCCCCAACTCTTGTTTGCACACGGTGCTAAGAGTAAGGAAGAGTGCTGGCTGCTAGGCAGACTCTTATACTGCTCCCTCTAAGGCCCAGGGGACACCGTGGAGCAGGGAGTGGAAAGAAGCAAGAGCTACGTTGTAGGAGAAAGGCTGTGCTGTACTACTTACTGTCCGGGTACGGCGTGGCCTTTACAGTCGTAATCCACAACAGCTGTGCTTGCCTGTCCTGGGCCTGAACAAGACGGAACCTGTCAATTGCCAGTCACCGGAGACCCATCGGACTGTGCCCCTCCCTGCGAATGATGGGCTCTGGGGGTTGCTATCTTCAGATGTGTACTGGTGAGGTCACACGGTTCCATTAAACAATTCCATAGCTTTGGTCACTCCCATGGCTCTGGTTAAACTCCTTGGGTCAGAAAACAAAAGAAAAAGACATAAACATAGAAAAAAGGGCTTGTAGGGAAGAGGACCCATATTATTTTTCTAGTATCTTCTTTGATATTTTTCAGAAGAAATGCCTTTTCATGCTTGCTACAAATTCTCTAAAAATACATATTTGGGAGGGTGAAGAGATGGCTCAGTCGGAAAACAGCACGCTGTGTGAAAATGAGGTCCTGGGAGTCAGTCCCCAGCACCCGTGTATACAGCCAGGCGTGATGGCACACTCTTGCTATCCCAACAGTAGGAGGCAGAGACATGTGGAGCCTGATGAGCCCACATTGAAGGCCAGGTTCAGAGAGATGCTCCATCCACACAGTAACGTGGAGTGTAGCAGAGGACGACACTTAGCACTAACTCTAGCACCAGTGCACACACATGGATACATATGCATGTGTACACCACATACACACAGGATGGGCAACTCTGAATCAATGTAATATTATCCTAGCACCTCACTTAGCTGCTGCTGCTGCTGCTGCTGCTGCTGCTGCTGCTGCTGCTGCTGCTGCTGCTGCTGCTGCTGCTGCTTCTTCTTCTTCTTCTTCTTCTTCTTCTTCTTCTTCTTCTTCTTCTTCTTCTTCTTCTTCTTCTTCTTCCTCCTCCTCCTCCTCCTCCTCCTCCTCCTCCTGCTCTTCCTCCTCCTCCTCCTCCTCCTCCTCCCCCTCCTCCTTCCCCTGCCCCCTCCTCCCCCTCCTCCTCCCCTTCCCCTTCCTTCCTGTTCTTTAAGCTTCTTTGGTTTGGATTTTGATGTTAGAGATAAAAACCATGGTCAGCATGCTGATGGAGTCTCTGGGGTTTGCAGAGGAGTGCAGCTCAGTGCTTGTTCCCCAGGTGTCTGTGGTAGGGTGGGGTGAAGCAGACAGAAAGGCTCATGGTTACCATCTAGTATGATGGGTGCTGTAACTGACATATATGCATGTCCTCCCATGCAAAGAAGAGAATCCCACCCTGTACTAGGGATGGGGGAGGCAGAGGCAGTATAAAGGTGCCATGGAATAGAGTTGAATTTCAAGAAGGTTGGGAGCAACTAGATTTAATGACATCTGAAGGATGCTTGTGGTGCCTCAAATGAAATATTTTTTTTAACCAGTTGTGTTAGACAAGTGTAAAGTAGATTTAATTGAATTTGGTTTGAAGCTGAAAGTCTAGTTGAAACCTATTTTAATAACTATCACTAGCATACCATTTACTAGAGGATATTTCAGGGCTCAGATGCACACTAAATGTGCAGTTTTTGTTTACCTCTGTGATCCTTCTGGCTGCAGTATATTTGACTGCAAGATTAACTCCGTGGGCCCGCTCATTCCCCGATGGTGCTGGCTAGAGGAGAGGGTGACTGCAAGACTGCGTGTGTATTTGTGTCTTAGGCGCAGGCTCTGGATGCTTCCACATCTCGTGCAAGCATCTGAGGAGAAGTTTGAACTTCAATTAGTTGCCTTTATGAACCACCGACAACATAGGGCAGTATATGAGGCATGTAGGAAATTACAAAGGAAATAGGGAACCCAATCTTTGCTCATATTGAGCTTATAATCTAATGGAACAAATATAAATGGAGATACATGATAACAGATAAAATAAACATAAAAACACAGTCATAACCAGTTACAGATGGATAGAGATATTTGCACAAGTGCTGTGGGGATGGGAAAATGACTGTGGTGACTGTTGTCAGCTGGAGACAGGCGGCGGCTACTGCACAACAGGATGTTGGATGTGTGCAGAAGCAGTAAGCCAAGAAGAACAACGATTAATATGGTGGGGATTGTTCTAGTAAGTATACTGAAAGAAAAAATATGGGGGGGGGTGGGCATTGAGGAAGACAGGGATGAGAAAGTTTAATGCAATAGCTGATGTTTTGTGTGCTGTAGATTTCTCTTGGAAGTCCACTATATTAGAATAGGCTAATTGCTGAACAATGAATTAATGATATAGATGTTGTGTACTTTTTATATCATATCCATCTCTCCCCGTCTCCGTCTTTCTCTCTTTGCCCAACTCCTTCTAGTCTGTGTAGTTACTCAAGCACCTCAATTTATTCCAGCTCATTTGGATGCTAGGCATCTTAGAGGTTCTAAGAGCTTCCCCATCCTTTATTCCCTTCCTTCCCCTCCTCTCCCTTCCTCCTTCCCTCCCTCTCTCCTTCCTTCCTTCCTTCCTTCCTTCCTTCCTTCCTTCCTTCCTTCCTTCTTTCTTTTTATTTTGACAAAGGGTCTTATGTAGCCAAGGCAAGCTTTCAACTCATTGTGTGTCTGAGAATGATCTTAAACTTCTGACCCTCATGCCTTTACCTCCCTGAGATAGGATTTCGGCCATGGCCCACTAAATCCATTTTCACCAGCTAGCAGAAGGAAGGAAAGTAGAGGCTGCTCACGTTATGTTGACTGGGGAGCTTCGTCTCCCGGCTGCACTGCCATGCATGCACGGGCTGGGGAACAGTGGAGGTGGGTGCCGCGCAGGAAACAGCGTGGCTCTAGACAGCATGCAGCACTCTCTCGCTACCACTTCTGTGCTGGTGTCTTACAGACGTAGACTATATCCTCACTTTCCATCTGCACTTTAGGCTTGTCCCTTCAGCCCATCCTGTCATCACCAGACCGCATCCTTTCTCCTGGCTTCACTTTAAAAAAAAGAATATGTTTTTGTTCTTTGTTACCTTAGCATGGCACCCCAGTCAGAGTTTCTCTTTCTTGCTTTAGGTATTTAACAGGTGCTGTCAGAATATCTTTGGCCAGGGCTTCTTTTCTTCTTCTATCTGCAGATGCTTTTTTTTTTTTTTTTTGGTAAATTTTTCTTTTTTTTAAATTTATTTATTTCTTTATTAATTAATTAAAGATTTCTGTCTCTTCCCCACCACCGCCTCCCCTTTCACTCCCCCTCCCCCAATCAAGTCCCCCTCCCTCATCAGCCCAAAGAGCAATCAGGGTTCCCTGCCCTGTGGGAAGTCCAAGGACCACCCACCTCCATCCAGGTCTAGTAAGGTGAGCATCCAAACTGCCTAGGCTCCCACAAAACCAATAGGTCCAGTAGGATCAAAAACCCATTGCCATTGTTCTTGGGGTCTCAGTAGTCCTCATTGTCTGCTATGTTCAGCGAGACTGGTTTTAACCCAGGCTTTTTCAGACCCAGGCCAGCTGGCCTTGGTGAGTTCCCGATAGGACATCCCCTATTGTGACCTTATCTCCTGATAATTGCACTGGTTTAATAATTTCCTACCTAAAGGTCCATGGTGAATACTGCCATGTGATAAACTGTCCCTCTGTCCTTGCTGTGTTCTCAGTAACTTTTTCCCTCCCTCTTGTCTGAGGGTGGTTCCAGGTTCCTAACGGACCCATAAAGAATCCTTATTATTCCACTTCTGCCTCCTTCCAGGTCTCATTTCTGCTATCCCTAGGAAGACTCTAGGCTAAAGAGACTTCTTGCTTTAGCCTCTGAGCATTGAACAAGCCAGTTCATATCCTGGTCAAAAACACTTTCTGGAGCATGGTTTTCCCAAGCCTTTCCAAAAGCTGCACTGGCTCATACAAGGACCATAGCTCCCAAAAATCCATGTTGTGTGTTTTGTACACTTCCTTGTCCGTAGTCAGACATACTCTTTCTTGCTGTATAAGTGTTTGATGTGTGCATTCTTTGTCTTTCCACATTGGTTGTTAAGATCCGTAAGTGCAGGGAGTGTGACATATGTCTTATAATTTCCCACAGGGTGCGGCGTGTAACTACGCACAAAGTGATTACTCAACAAATACTTGCTGGAAAAAAATGTGTTGAATGAAGATGAAGGTACTTAGGAGGGAAGCTAATCATTCGAATAGAAGTTTTCATTTGATTCAAGAGGCAGTTGGGAGCCATTGATGGCTTCTGAGAAGAGGAATCAAAAATTACTCCGGGAAGAATGTTTGGGTTGTGTGTAGCTCCTGATAAGTTGTAAATAGAGAAATCCAAGATGATAGGGACCGAGTTAGAGCAGCGGGCGTGCTTTGTCCAGGACCAGTCAGTGATTTTGTGCTCAGCAGAATCGGGACTGGTGGAAGTCTGAAGCAAGAGGAGACCCCCGAAAGGCACGCGAATGGGAAAGCAGGATATAAAAGTCAATGATAGCTGGGACATGGCTGTCCCCCCACCCCACCCCCAAGGCTCAGGGATAAGTGCCAGAGAATAGAGGTGCTGGGAAATGATGTCTTCTGTACACTACGTGTGTGGCGCTTGCGAAGTCACTGCAGTTATGGTTACCTGCACAAGACCAGCACAAGAACAAGCTAACGAGATTAGTTAATATCCCACCAGGCAGCGCTAAGTGCACAGCAAACCAGCAGCAAACACAGAGAGGAAATGAAAGGCAAACGGGATAGTTTGGGGGCTCCTGAGTAGAGCAGGAGTGGGGAGTTTAGAGTGTGTATGGTCAAGACACAGTTCATATGTATGGACTAATTAAAGAGCACATACTCGATACTCTGTTTTCAAAAGTAAACAGGACTTGCTGGGTGGTGGCCCCACACACCTTTATCCCACCAGTTCTGATAGCAGTGTGATGCTGTGGGTACCAAACTGGAGATGAGTGATGGTTTAGACGACTCCAGTGTTTTGATTTAATATGTGCTGGATTTCAGATGCCGACAGCACTTGAAGATGCAGATGTTTTATTGCTATTGGCTGGACCACGTTTCACAGAGCTCTGATTACAATTAGGAGATCAATGATCTAGCCCTAACCATTGTCACTGGTGTTAGGTGACCTTGGTAAGTCATTCAAACGGTCGGTGTGAGGAACAGTATTAGAATACAGAACATTTGTGCCGTGCGCCTTTTGAACAGGTTTGTATAGGTGTGTATCATAGCAACTTCCGAATTTTAATAAAAATAAAAATTCCATCCGTAATTTCTGCTTCATGCCGTTGCTCGCTGTAAGGCATCAGAATTCCTTTCCTTTCTTGCTATAAAATATATTTAAGTATTAGCTCTTTTTAATTCTTGTTACCTTTTAACCACAGCCACAAAATATACTTATCAGTTACTGAGAAATTGCAATGTAAGCTCAATTATGCCAAAAACTAATGGATAACACTAACACACAGTAACAGCTTCTTCTGCAGTATTTATTCTCCTGGTGATAAAAAACACAAGCCCAGGAGCTCTTTGCTGCAGAAAGAATTTAGCTACAAGTTTATCAACTCGAGCAGGGCAGCTGCAGGACTAAATGCATGTGAAACTTAACAAACCCCTTGGGGAAGCTGACTGCAGGAATTGTCTAGTCTGCGTGGAGTCACTGAGGTGAGACCCAGTGGATTGGACTTAATGCCCCAGGCAAGCACAGTCAAATAGAGACAGTTTAAGATTTTTCTGTGCCACGAAGGGGTCTCTGGAAGGTGTCTAAATGAAGCTTTCAGAAAGGAATGGGACACCCTCGTGAGCGCTCTTCCTTGGATGCGTGCAGGTTATTTGGGTTTCAAAGAAAGCCAAGTAAGATTTTTATAGTGTTAGCTGCATAGCAGTTGAAAGGCTTAAGGTTATTACTTGCGTCACGAGAAAGTTCCAAGCCTTGTCTCGTGCATTTCAACTTTCAAGGGAGGGGGGAAGTCAAGAATAGTGTGGATGCTTTACTGGAGTTCAAGTTTATGTTGATGTGATTTGTTAAGGTTGGCCATGAAAGGTACTTTTAAGACCTCACCCACCCTGCCGTGACAGGCAAGGTGGCTTAAGAGAAGTCCTGTGGCGGCACGGTTGTTAGGTGGATAACACCTGGAGGCTGATGCCCCTGTTTTGAACCCTGGTCACTTCATCTTGCCTGTTCACCTATTCCTTAGGAAACATGCTACCCAACTTCATTTCCCCCCCATCAGTCCTGTTCATAATGTTCTTCAGGTTGTGTGAGGGGGGAATGAATGAGTCAGGTGAAATAGCTTGGCACACAGACAGCAGCCAGGTGTTAGCTGGACCACAGCTGGGGCCGCACTTGCAGTACAAGGCTTCTGTACGCACTAGCTGCAGCCTGTGTGCTTACTGCGGAGCATAAGTCGTACGGTCCAACCGGAAGCCGCTGATGACAGTCATAGGGTATAGGGGCCTCTGTCACTGAGTAAGGAGGAACCCCAAACAGGACATTTCACCGAAGCAGTCTGGACCTGAAGACAGAGGGAAGAATCAGGCTGACTAGCGTCAGAGGGAATCTCGGAGCTTTCTAGACTGAAGGAGTCTCCTTGAAGTTATTCAGGCAGCTGCCCCCAGGGTACCCTACGGTTCTAGGATCTTCAGGATCCAGAAAGCGTTTGCTGCTGTTTCAATTCCAGCCTCTGGAAGAGCTCTTCAGAGCCTCTGTTCTCAGTTAGATGTTTCAACAAGACAGTCCCTCTTCTGTTCATTTTTCCTATTCCGTGTCCTCATGGCACCGACCTGTGTCCTTATGGTTATGACAGTGATCTTGGCCCAGAAACTCGGACCCTCAGCCCTCAGCCCTTATAGCTCTACTTGGAAGCGTGAAACTTCCTACTTGTTGGCTGAACAGAGGACAAGGAACCAGATGTTGACCTCAGACTTCTTGCACGATCATGTATCATTTCTCATCTCTCTTTATCTTTTTGCATGGCTTTGCTGTGTATCCGACTCTGCTGATCACTTCTCCCAATGCAGTCCCCTCTGCCTCTTGCTTTCATAGCTTTCAAAATCAGAACTCCGAAAGCAGATCTTGGAGGAGGGGCTGGATGCCATGTGAGTGAGCCCAGCATTTGTGATTTTGATTTGTAGAACATTTTATACAGTCTTAGGATAATTACATTGGTGTTCGCTTTGCATCTAAAGTTTTGATAGGAGAAAAATTTTTTTCCTTTACCCTGTCCTCTTTGTTATTTCCATACAACTGCACCACAATCAAACTTAATGTATTTGTTTCATTAAAAAGAGTTGACGGGAGAAGGACAGCTGTGACCTCCTACAGCCTGTCACCTGAGAGAAAATCTACCAGGTCATCAAAGAGGTCTCTAAGAACTCTGCTGGTAGGCACGCTCTAGAGGACTGAAAGCTAATGGCTATTACCATTATTCTTGATCAGACAAAACCCATTTCTCCATTATTTGCCTTTTTAGGGGAGAATAAAATGAGAAGCCCGTGCTTTGCCCAATGGCCAGGATGTTCTTTAAAGTTTGTATAACATTTTAGAATGAGGACTTGTGAAAAACATAACCATATACACGAGACAATGACTGTTGCCTCTAACAGAAGTCTGGTACAACCTGGCAAGTCCAATTGAAAACATTGAAAATATTTAGCATCCTGATAATTATGTAGGGCCACACATTGTTTAAATATGTGGTAGAATCTACTAATAATTAATGTGTGAATGCCAGTTTATAGTATGTGAATATGGAGAACTAATAAGGTCAAATGATGACTTTGTTGTTGTTGTTATGTACTAACACCATTCTCCAACTCTGCCTTAAATCTTATTTATAGCCAGTGCAATATAAAACAATAGAATTTATCGTGAGCCTTGTACTAATTTTAAATGAATGAAGGTCCTACTGTGAGTTCCTCTCTACGAGAGGAATTGTAGTTATTTAAGCACGTGGTAATCTACAAGGATTCTGCCAACATCCCAGGCAAAACTCCCAGATGCGGACGGATGCAGGGAAGCCCAGAGGCCTGTCACTCATTTATCTCACCAATTGCCTTATTCTATACTCTTGAATCACATCTAAAAAAAATTTTTTTTGAAAAATCATAGGCTAAATTACTAATCAGGCTGAAGGACATGCTGCTGTTTAAGGAGAATCCCTAATGAATCCAGTCAGTATCTCCCCAAACTCTAAAGCATCCAGAGCAGATAGAGATTGGATTGTCGAACTTAAAAGAAATACTGTGTTTTTCAGGTGGTAAACACCTTTAGTTTGCTTTTACGAAGCAAATGTGACGATACCTCTTGAGTTAGAAGTGAAAACTTCTGATGCTTTAAGTGGCCTTTGGTAGAGACAGAAGTGTCCTAAGGATGACTGTCTCACGCTCTAGGCTAGAGGGGAGTGGACTTTCTTGGTAATAGAATTGTTAGCCTTTCCTGCTTCGTGGGCGGCATGTTTTTGTTGCAGTGTTTAACTCTGCTGTTTAGTACAAGGGGGCACTGACAGTGTGTAAGAGAGTGGCTGTGGTTATGTTCACATGAAACTGAAGAAATGAGGAGAATCGGCTGTAGGTCTTCGTGTGTTGACCACCACTGTAGTGCGAACAAAGACCTCTAGCACAACCTGGATGAAAAACATCGCTGAAACTTACTCAAGTTTAGCAAGCCAGGAAAGGAGTCTTGTATTATATCATGTATTCAAGAGTTATAAATCAAGATGCATACATAATTAAAGAACTTTCTAATGGAGTACCACGGAGAACGAAAGCAAACACCAGCGAGGGTGAGCACAGGACAGCTCCCGTCAAACCAGCCAAAGGGAGGAGACTAATGGGGAAGACCTGGGGGAGACCGAGTGTGGAGGTCTGCAGCTCCGAGGAACGAGCTACCTGCTTCTTCATCAGAGAAGGCAAGTTCCTGTGAAATTAAAAGCCAGCTTCTAGGGGCTGGCTCTGTGGTTAAGAGCACTCGGCTGCTCTTCTGAAGAATGTGAGTTCAGTTCCCAGCACCCACTTCGGGGAGCTCACCACTGTCTCCCAGTTCCGGGATGCCAGATGCCTGTGGCCTCTGTGGGCACCTGCCCTGGTGTGCACACACCAGATATAGATGTACATATCTTCACATAATTAAAAATAAATCTTAAAAATAAGCATGCTGTAGAATGGTTTATACAGCATGACACCACCATTCATGCTAAATACACACAAGTGGCAAAAGATTGCTGGATCGTCTCTCTGTGCGCAAATATATGTGTATACATTTATAGGAAAAGTTGTAGGGAAACCAGCTGATGGATTAAGTGATTTTCTCTGACAGATACAGAGTTGTTAGCCTGAAAAATCACAAATTTAAACAAGATATTCAATATTGACATACAAAAATGTTAGACCCTTTTTTTAAATACAGAAGGAAAATAAAGAATGAAAACTTAAAAGTTTTTAAATTTGTAACTATAGCACACAAAATTTATAGCCCCTTATGATTTTGAGCATTTATAGAATTCACTAACTCTAGGTGAGGTGTCCCCTTCCAGTAGGATGGGCCTGTGATTTATTTATTGCATAGGTCGTGAATCGACAGAAAATCTTCGACCCTTATGAAATTTTAGAAACTCAATAACTTTGCGGGAGTAGCAGGCGTGATTTATGAGCTGAGCGTCAGTGTTATGGTCGGTCCGGCCTCAGGAGTCCTCACCTGTGCCGCTGTCATTTCGGGCTGGGGAGAGGTGTTTTGTAGTGTGCTGCCTTCTCCAAAGACGTCTGTAAGGATCAGGTGCCAGCACACCTTTGCTCCGTGTCACCTTGTTTAAAATGTGGCCCCCGTCAGCCGATAGACTATGCGAGTCTGGACCTCCCATGGATGGTGAGGCTAAAGGACCCTGACTCTCCCCCGAGGAGAGCCTGGACTTTCGGGGTAGCAAGCATTTACTGGAAATCGGCTACGGACCCCTCACTTATTAAAACAGTAAGCGATAAGGAAGTATGGATGGCAACCCCTTTCCTGAAAGAACGGACCACCTGGGAAGAAACCAGCACCCCACACCACCCCACTTTAAAATGCCTGTGGAAGAACCCAGCAATATGGAAGCCGCAGAGGGACACACGTGGCCCGTGACTACAGGTTGAGGGTCCGGTTCTTAGGAGAGCTGCATCCTGACTTGTGCCCGGGTGCCCGGCTTGGATTAGTGGGAGAGGTGGGCTATTTAGAGGGAGGAGGCTTGTGAACAGCCTGAGAGAGTCAGAGCTGCTCCAGCTGTCTTGAAGAGGAGTGTGGTATGGTGTGCGATGCCCCGGGCAGCAACAACGTTGATGATTCTGGGGCTTGGTGGTCATGGAGGCCTTATTAAGTCCCAAACCATGGGGACATAGAAGAGTTCTCTTTTCCTTCAATGTAAAGGCGGAGAAGCTAGGTATAGAAAGAGGCTGTGATTTCCTGAAGAATATTTAGCCGGTGAGTCGCAGGCCAGGGCAGAGATGCTTGCTGTATCTCTCTCCAAAGGACGATTTCTTTCAAGGCCTGGCTGATCGGATGCTAGCCACCTCCCGAAGGTGCCCATCATCACAGTCCGTAGGGACTGCGGCCGCATCCTTTGTGTGATCCAGGTATCTCATCAGCAACTGGAGCTAACAGTTGTCCTGTGTGGATTCGGTGAGGCAAGGAACAGTGTCAGGCAAATAGAAGACATCCAATAAAATTTTAGAGCCCAATCAATAAAATGTTCTCATCATCCTATCATTAAAAAGCGGTTTAGTGAACGGCCTGGACATTTGTTCTGTGGAATCCATGTTGCCCTGCCGTGGCTGACGGAGATGCTGCCCTTTAACACGAGCCTCCCTACTTACATTCAGCGCGGAGAGCTGGCCTGAAGAGGCAGATCCCGAACAGGAAGGAAAGCTGAAACTGGCCCCCTGACTGCCCTTGAACTTTTAACTGTGTGGCTGTCGCCCTTGGCAGTAAATGGCAGTCGTGTCTAGACAGTAGCAGCAACTTTAAGTTCCAGCAGTCAAACTGGGACGAAAGCAGAGTGGGCCTCCGCTGCCTGTTCCTTCTGTGGGCTGGAATCTTTACGTCCTGCTGCTGCCGAGGGACTGACTCAGCTCTGTGTGCTTGGTTTCTTTCTCGCCTTGGTCTGCACCTGTTGCCGACTTCAGCATTACCTGTACTGCATAGCAGGCTGTGAGAATTGAGGTTGCCTGTCTGCTATGAGAATTGAGGTTGTCTGTCTGAGGTGTACTTCTTGTTTGTTGAAAAGATGAATCGAGATTTCAGGCTTCTATGTTAGAAGGGTCTTGAGCCCCCCTTTTTTCCTTTAGAAGTTCCCCGCCCTCCCTTTTTCTCCATCTTCCTTATTATCCTCAAGTAATAAGCCCAAGTCCCTAGGTGAAACCTAGTCCTGGTTGCAGGTTTCCCTGCTCAGATGATGGGGAGTTTGCTGTCTTGGCCTTTATTTCCTTTTGCCATCCATACCATCCAGGCCTTTGCCTGGCTTCTCCACATGGAATAATCCCATGAAACTTTATGAATGACGTGAACTCACTGAGT
This sequence comes from Alexandromys fortis, assembly GCF_014885135.2. Classification (NCBI taxonomy): domain Eukaryota; kingdom Metazoa; phylum Chordata; class Mammalia; order Rodentia; family Cricetidae; genus Alexandromys; species Alexandromys fortis. The sequence continues at coordinate 8,382,959 of NW_026067913.1, read as the reverse complement.
TGTATGACCGCCTGGTGTAGGTATCCATGGCTCTCTTCTATGCAGTAACTTCAGCAGGGATGTAGCATAGAGGAGAATTAAGACATGCTCTTGCGTGAAGCAGAGTCCTTGGTTGATGTCTACCCTAAGTAGCCAGGCTTTACTGTTGGATCACTTGAAGGTCAACCGTGCACGGCATAGTTTAACAAGGACTAGCAAGTCATCCAACACCATGAACTGCGCTTCCTGGAAGGTAGGGTACATTTGCCTCTTAACTGGGGGTTTGACTTTCTTGATTTAGACTTTAAACATTAGTCTTAAAATTATGTTGTCATGGAAAATGTGGAATGTTCTCAGCCTCCAGGCTGCCTCTTTTTTTTTATCAGCGTGTAATGTGTGCATTTATGTAATCAGTGACAATGAATGCAGACAAGCCCAGACCCAAACCCAATTAGTATCAGAAGTCATGTCTCTTAGCAGAAGTGTTTTGGAGACTAGTGGGAAGTGAGGGCAGGTGGGTTTTCTGACTACAGTGCCCATCACCTTGTGTCAGTAGAGATCCTGATGTTTATGCTCCTAGATGGCTAACGTGCACCAGTTCAGTGAGCAGGAGAGGACAGAGGAGCCTGGTATTCTTCAGTCCTGTTCCCCATACCTGACGAGTACAGTGTGCATTGGTTTCCTCACACAGTGACTGGAGCTACTTGTTGTGGACGTCATGAACACACAGACCTCTTAGCCCTGGAGGAGATGGTTGTTTTTGTAGTTGGTGAACGCTCACAGTAGCTCTCTATAGGTGTGGGTGAGTTAGCTAGACATAATGAGCACCTATAAGAACGTCTCACGTGGGTCTCAGAATCATGACTGTTGATTTATTTGATTGCTTTTGTTTTATGATAATGGGTTTAAAGTCAAATTTTAGAAGTTAATCATCTATTGGCATTTTGATTATAAATATCAAACATACCTATCATATAGTATGCAGAAACATAAAGGTTAAAAATACCTATGATCCCACCTCAAGAAATATGACTACTTAAAAATTGGTGATAATTTCCTAGTTTTTAAAGTTCATTTATGTTTTAAAAATTTATTTAACTATGCTCACTGATCTTAATATGCTTTTTTAAAAAAATTAACTTGCTTTTCCTTTTTGCATCAAGATAGAGTTACACGGTATATAATTGCATATTACATCATGGAAGCAGTTCATTACTAATGGGTCTTTGAACTGACTTTGATATTTTTGTTTTTAATTTAAAAAGCACTGTCTTCTGGCGTATCTATGAAGATTTTTTTTATTGGCTATATTTGACTGAGGCAAGTTAAGAGGGGTGGAGTACGCATTTAAAGTTTGAACTGTCCAACTGTCCTTCAGAATTGTCGTCACTGCATGTCATCTTCAGGACGACAGTGGTATGGAAATGCCGCAGTAAGCTGAGGGCACAAATAAGACCGTTTCCACTTCTGTTGTAGATGTCTAATTGAAGAAGAAGAACAAGAAACATCACTTCAAACACCCTTATTGTAGGACTAGTCCCGTTACCTTATTGTTCACGGTGAGACAGATGCCGGTTAAAAAGGAGCAAGCATTGTAAAAACGCCACGATTTTGTTTAGGACAGGCAGGGATAAAAATATCTTTGAGTTAATATTAAATTGTCTGCTGTCGTGTCATTTAGGGCCAGAAGAGATGAGCACGTTATGCTGTAAACACAGGTAATGCACAAGGGAATAGTGTTTATTGTTTTTCAACATACTGTGTTTTTGTACAAAGGAAAATAAAAATATAGTTATAGATAAATATAGCTTGGCCTTTTGTTCCTGATAAAATTATAGATATGTGTTTGTAATTAGGGTTGTCAATTCAAAAATACCTACTCAAATTGTAGTAAAATTTTACATACCCTTCATTGGACCTAATCTTAACATGATGATCACATAATGGTATGAAAATCATCATTATCACCTCTCTAATGTGATGCAGAACACTTATCAAATGATTCAATAATATATATTGAAAGCTTAGTGTATAAGCACAATAAGTCATTTCTGTTCTTTATAAATTAATTAAATCTGATGAACTGTGGAACAATTTTCTTGTTTTAGGTTCCTGAGTTATAATTTTCATTCCTAGATTTTATTATTTAAGAATCATTTTCATTTCTTTGCTGTTTAGGTAATTTTGTATAACCTATATTTGATTCTTTTAGTGTTTTAGACAATATATATGATAATTGGCTCATGTTTGCCTCGACAACAGGCTATGCCACTTTATTTTCATTCAAAATTATTTTGTCTCTTTCTTCATTTATACAGTATATATATGCTTCATAGATATATATGAAGCAAAACATCACATTGTTTATGATCAGTATGATCAGATATTATATCACAATAACACAGATTATTTTTGAGCAGAGAGAATTATGAAACCAGTATTCAGAGAAGAGAGCATCAGCAGGCAGTTATCAGTTTTCCTCTAGAGGCTGGAGAGTGTAGGACTTTGCTTCTGTGTAGAAAGGGGCGCCTCTGCCCCAACAGAGTGGTCCAGCAGCCTCAGCTTCTCCCCTATAGCACAGCCCTCCCGGAAGTGTGCTGTGCTGAACTCTAAGGAGTCACCATAAGGGTGGAGTGTCTTCTGGGAGCCTCTCCTCCAGACCTGCAAAGGTCTCTGAAGCAGATGAGAGGAAGCTGTGAGTTGATCAGAGTGGTCTGGGGAGCTGGAGCCCATCCTTGAGGCACACACTTCTGAGGGTGGGCTGCTTATCGATATATTCAGAAGAGAGGTGGTGAGAAAAGCCCTGGGCTGTAGTTCTGAGATTTAGACTCCTGCAGGGGAACACTGCACATGCTGCCTTCATCTGCTTTCTAGATTGGGGTCCTGGGAAGAGGTTGACTGAAGACTCAACGTTAAGGCCAAGATGGCTTTACTTTGGGAATTACGGTCAATAAAGAGAAGAAAATAAGCTAAAAATAAGCAAAACATAAACTAGTCTTTGACCAGTGGGAGGAAAGGTGGAATCGGTTTTCACAATGGTTCTTTGGAAACCCAGGGCACAAAGTCCAGATTTAAGGTATGAAGACTATGAGCACTTCTCGGCTCAAGGACTAACTGGAAGGACTTACACTAAAGGATTTCCTTTCCTCTCAGCAAGGGGCCAATTCAAAAGCACTCACCACACATTTCATAGGTCAACATGTAGTGTACACACACAACATATGTTCTACACATAGGGTATGAACATGTACACAGACATATATTTGTATATTAAAATGCACAGCTGCATATATACAGGAAGAAAATGTATTAAGAATGTTAAAAATATTTCCTGTTAAATTTAGATTTTTCGTTGGTTTTTTTTTTTGGCCTTTCATTTATTCTGTACTTTCATATATTTCAACAGTAATCATTATTCTTTTGAATATGGGAAAGGTAGTTAAGAAATATTTGTAAATATAAAAATAAACATCCACATAGAAAGCATTTTGCCATGGCATGGAATGGAGGAGGCTTAGCTGTTATACTTACATGCATCTGTGATTGGGGAGACCTCAGAACAGTGCAGGTTTCCCTCTGGAGACAGCCCGCCAAGAATCGGAAGATGTAACGCTTGTCTTCAGAACGATCTCTCAGATGATCAAGGAAAGGATGGGGCACTTGGCTGTCCTCAGCATGCTTCTAAAGTAAGGCGGAAAGCTATGTACAGCTAGAATGGCTACTTGTGGTTAAAAAATATTTTAAACTATTTATTCAAATATTTATTATCTTAAATTTTATTTATTTATGTAGTGTGTGTGCGTGCGTGTGTGTGTGTGTGTGTGTGTGCATATATAAGTGTGTACCCTTGGGTACTGAATCTCTCCTTCCACTATGTGGACTTTGGGGGCCAAGCTCAGGCTGTCAGGGCCTGGTGACAAGTGCCTTTACCTGCTGAGCCATCTACTGTTCCCACAGGAAACAGCTTCCTAAAGTCCAAGTGACAAACGTTTTAGGTTCTTTGTTCAGAGCCCAGAGGCCTATGGCATTGGTTCCCAGAATGCTGTGACTTAAGACTTTCCAACATGGCATGACGGTCAGCTGGCCGGAACAGTTGTGGAATAACAGAATTGATGACCCAGGGAGTGAGAAAGGGACCAAGTGGTGATGGCTGATGGGCGTGTGAGGCTTCTGTAATAAAATGAAGAGAAGATGGCCAACAGGCATGTAAGGCTTCCATAATAAAACGCAGACAATAGCAGTAAGTACTAAATGAACTCCACAGAGGAAAGAGCAGTTGTCACATAGAGAAAGAGACAGGGGCACACCAGTTTTAAAAATGTACACCGACGGTATATAGTATAAAAATATTTAAAAATCACATATGTCAACAAAATCAGAATGAAAGAAAACTCGAGGTCATTGCGTAAGTGGACCCTCTTCTTTGGGCTTTGTGTTCCTCCCTGTCCATTCCTCGCTTCTATCAGACTTAGCCCTTTCTGTCTCTCGCTCCCCTTCCTAGATCGGGCCCTGCCTTCCCCACTCCCGAAGCACAGTGTGTCGTCTTTGTATTCTCTTTGTTCTCATGAAAATATTTGCATGTTGTAGGCGTTCCATAAATATTTGCTGATTTGCATTGTTTGGGGCAGATGGCAGAGTGTTAAAAGCTGACTACACGGAGAAAAATGGTAGTAAATTCTAGTTGACTTCTGTTCCCTCTATAAAGGATAATGGTTTTTCACATCAGAAAGGGTACCACGTCAGTTGCTGAAAGAGCCTGGCTGTGGGTAGAGAGGGTCCAGAGGACCCGCTCCCTGATCTAAGCGACCCAGGTTAGGGGTGCCTGGAAGGGACTATGGGATGCTCTTGGGAATCCGCAGGATAGAAAGGAGGGATGAGCTTGTTCCCCGAGATTCTGGAAAGCCAGAAGTTGCTAATACCTTAACTGACGTTCGTTCTGGTAAAGGAAGGAATGCAAACTGGACAGACGGGCAGCATTTGGGAAAGACGGTAGTCACTGTTGTCAGCCACCTCGTTTACTTTTAAAAAAATTGAGGGCTGCACCTGAAGGAGAAAGGTCTGAGGGGGGCGGACCCCAGTGCCCAGGCTGCCTCAGAAGTGCCATACGTCACCCGTGTGACTGTGGCCTCCTCATAAGCGCCCTGTAGGAAGGGAGCCACGGGCAATGAGTAAATGAACCCCCAAAGATAAATTAATCAAACTGAAGGCCGGTCTTTAAAGAAATGCTGCTTTAATCTGATCCTGATTAATAGTTTATCATTGTCCCATTTATTAATGTTTTACAAGTTAGGGAATGAAGAGGAATGGCCGCTGATAGTGCCGTGGTTATATAGGTGCTGTGAACTGGAAGCCTGGCCCTGCCACCACTTAAGCCAGTTAAGCAGATTGCCGAAGCGACGTGTGCCGTGGCATTTCCGTTCTATGAGGGTAGATGCGGGCCTGTGTGGGCTGGGGGCATAGAGCCTTCGCTCTGCCCCTCACACCAGATGGTTGTGCTGGCAGTATACCTGGTGCATGTTCAGAACTTGCTGGATTAAATGCATTGTATGCGAAGAAACTTTAAGTTGTTGAGACCTTATGTAGCATCAAATGGAAGGAATGGATTTTCATCCTGGCTAACAATGGGCTAAGAATGAACTCTGTGGGGAGCAAATGGAAACTTCATAAAATAAACTTTTATTATTAAACAATTAGTATAAACTTTGTATAAAAGTTTTAGTTCGTGTTCACTGTGATAT
>NW_026067913.1:8270606-8377229 GCF_014885135.2 Alexandromys fortis | reverse complement strand
GGCATAAGAAGGTATTTTAATATAAAATACCTTCTTATGCCTTCACTTGAAAGAAAAAAAAGCAGCAACAGAAAACAAATAGAAAAAGAGATCGGTTCCTTTTACCTGTAACTGGGGGATGCGCCAGGTGTTTCCCAGTTCTTGGCCTCTTAGCCAATGAATCAAAAATAAAGGCTGCACAGATTTTCAAAAGCAGCAAGATGATAATAATAAGAGGACAGGATGCTACAGATGGAAGATTGGTGTACCATTGAGGTTGAGAGTGGTCCGCATGAGTGAGAGCCCTCACGGGTGCCCAGCCGCAGCCCTGGCCTTATTTCACTTAGCTCAGTTCCTGCTGCCCTTATCCCTTCTAGAAATTTCTGTATTTCTCCCGCCACTCTTCTAAAGGAACAGACTGTGGTTAATGGACACAGAGGTGCACCAAGGCCGTCTGGAAGAGTGGCAGTTCGCAAGTCTGGCAAAAGAGAACTCAGAAGGAAGTGTGGCAGTTGTCACAGAACATGTGAAGCGGGTTGCTTTGGTTCCTCTTCTTGTGTCTTGGACCAAATACTGAACAGGAACCACCTAAGGAGGAAGGGTTTGTACAGTCATGTGGTTTGAAACTCCAGTCCATCCTAGGGTGGGACATGGCAACAAAAGCTCCTTCACAGCAGAGACGTCAGGAATCCAAGAAAGAGGAATGCCAGTATTTATCAGGCATTCTTATTCAATCTAGGACCCCAGCGTTTGGAATGGTGTCTTTCCTCCTCAAATAAGTCTTTTTCCTCAAAGGCATATCCTGAAGTGTGTCTTTTGGGTGATCCCAAAGCTAGTGGAGTTGACAATGACTAGTCATCGGGATCATTGGGAGAGAGACTAGTTCTTGAGATGCGCAATGGATGCTGGAGCAGAAGACAGGAGAAGGCCAGCATGGCCCTGACAACTGTAGCTGACCTCGGGGTACTCTCTGCATTTCAAGGGGTGTGGGTGGGGGAGGTCACTATTATCTTCTATAGGTTGTGCAACAGCTAAACCTCTGAAGAGAGATTGTGGAGGGAATGTCCAAATGGAAGCATACTCTTTCAACTCTAAGAGCTTGTCCTTCAGGCGAGAACAGGTCTGTCCAAAGAACGCATTTCTAAATGCTCAGTGCTATGGCTTATGATGTCTACCTTCCTTCTATTTTATGAATTCAGCTGAGCTTTTTAAAGACCGTAAACAAGTGGCTTAAAACAGTATTTTTTTTTTCCATTTTGGAAAATGACTGTTTTAGTGTTATTGGGAAAGTTATCATTTTAGTTAGTAAAACTCAAAGTGCTAGATTCATGTTAAGATAGGTCATTTCCTCCTCACAATTAAGAATGTTTCATTATTGGAGAGAATCATCTGTTCAAAGAGCATTAATGTGAAGACGGTGGCATTGCTTTGAGACTTTCCCAGACGTAAAGGTGGCTGGAAGAGAAGAGGAAGGACACAGGAAGTACAGGCTTACCTTCAAAAATTGCTTTCCCAGGAACAAATAGAAAATGTGTCAAATACACACTCAGAACCGGAATGGGTGCTCTCTCTCTCTCTCTCTGTCTCTCTGTCTCTCTCTAACTCTCTTTCTTCTCTTAAGATGGCAGGCCTCAGTATTATTTTGCTCAAATTCATAACATTGTCCTCAAATTTTGCTGAATAAAAAGGAGTTTGGATTTAGAAGTGAAGTTAGCTTGATTCCTGCCGGCCCCTTGCCACCCAGGTGTCGGGCCAGCCCGTGCTGTGGAGCACAATGAAGGGTCTTGTTTGACCATAACCACACATCTCACTCCACAGGCAATCAGCATTTTAATTAGTGATTCAAAGGAAAGTCATTGTCCTCTAGTTGCTTTATCATAATTGCCAAATAATTTTCCATTGAATAAATAAATAATGTAAAGGAGAAACCTCCCCTCATAATGCCGTCATTAAGGCTTCATTTTTTTTACCCCCTCATTTGTATTTGTATTAACACACAGCCCACTTGAAAGGGAGTAATTATAATGGCTTTCTGACAGTAGCCTATGGTTTACAAAACCCGGGGATGGTTTCCTTTTCTATCAGTGCTTTGCACTGCTTGGCTCATTTCAAGCCTTAGATAAAGGACGCTCCTGGCGGCTGGTGCCTCCTCGAAGGTGTGTGAAAGTGAGTGATTGATTTGCCGTGTGCATCATTGGAACTAGGTAACTCGCATTATGACTCTGATGTACTGTGTAATTGATGCAAGTCCTTTCATAGCATCCCGAGATTGAAATCAATATTCATTTGGAGTGCAACAACTGTAATAAACTACATTCCTTTTGTAAGCCGTGGTCTTCAGCTTTGTAAAGGATCAGTTAGGAGTGACAGATTAACGTTAGGTCAGACCCGGGTCTATTTGAATAGATATGAACAATGTCTTCGAAACATCCCATTAAAAGCATCTGATTTCAAGAAATGAACTTTTTGATTCTATTGCTTAGAAACTTCCTTTATTTTGCCTTTGTAGGAGTCTCTCTTGTGTCCACCGATAGACCTGGGCCCAGAGGAAGGAGCAGCAACAATGTTCACTGATAGAGTCATTTTCATGCAAAATAGTGCAGATGCTATTTATGGTGCTTGGTAGATTTTTAAGAATGTCTCATTTATATTGTTATGCCTTTCAAAATATTGATGATTGGCAATTGAAATTTGCATCTTGGGCTCAGAAAATGGATACGACTTGCACTTGAGATACCAAGGAGATGCGTTCTGATGAATAGAGAAATCAATATCAATTAATTCTCACAGTCAGACAGCATGTTTATCATCATAAGTGCTGCTGTGGGACAGCAGTTTAGAGACCAAGAGGCCTGGTTTGGAGATCAGACAAAGTTGGATTCGGATCTGGCCGTCTTCTTCCTCTCGAGCTGTGTTTGAGCATGAGGTCTAAACGTCAGGCCTTGCTGCTCATGCTCATGTGCTAAAGGCAATAATCAGAGTGATTCTGGGACCAGCAAATGACACACACACACACACACACACACACACACACACACACATCTCATGCCTCTTGATCTCTTTTAAACATCCAGTAAATGATGGTGGATGGTGAACGTTTTGTGACATACGATGACATTTTGTGAGGAGTTTCATGGCTTTTTTTTTTTTAATTCTCTTACTTCAGTTGCACTGTCTTGCAAACATCTTTCATTTCCTCGTTGCCTGAGACAAAGATCTGAGGGATAGTTTTTCTTTCACTAGATCAGTCCCTTTGAACGACCACGTTTGTCTAAAATGTTTCGCGGTGATGACGTCGTTTTACCATATCAAGGCAAAGACTTTTCTAGTTGACTTTGGTCAACTCCCTCTCTCCATGTAGTTTCTCTGTGGCGTGCGGTTGCTGTGAGGGTAAGTGGTGCCCTACGGTGAAGTGGTGTGGCACAGAGATTGGAACCGCAGCACTAACCTGAATATCATGGCCAATGGCTGAGTTCTCACTAAGGGATTCCTTAAATAGAAAAGCGTGGTTGTTTCCATTTTGGAAAGAAGGACATCGAGGCACATCGGAATTAGTGAATAGCAGATGTCCAGTGAGTGGTAATTGTGTGTATCTACCTGAGAATTTTCCTGGCTTCATCTGAATATATGTTTCTTGTACTTCAAGAGTCCACATCACTGCCCAAGGGTTAAAACAAGCCTACTTAGACATGTGATGTAATCTATACAGGGTTTGACAACCGTGGGTGTTCACATAAGAATCTTTCCTGTGTGTCCTAACTCTTATCCTATACCCTCAGAAGTCCTTGTGTTTCAAAGCAAATATCAAATGTTTTTTCACTGAAACCTTTCCTAATTTTTGTACTCTGACATCTGGTCTTTTTTCAACTTTCTTCGGCTTTGTCATCTTGACACACAGCTTGACATTATTATGGAAAACATATGGTGTGTATTATTTTGTGTTGTTGGCCATATCCCATGTCCTATGTATAATATACATATTATAGTAGGGTGGCAATGCAGCAGTAATTATGACTGCTTTAACAACACACATTTCACACATATAAAGACTCTCTGTAGTTCATGGGGTGTGAAGTTAGACACCATCACCCCAGTGCACTGAAGGCCGACACCATCATCTCTAGTGCACTGAAGTCTGACACACATCACTAGAGCACTGAGAAGGAAACCAGGTGTAGAGATGATTAGGTGTTAGTCAGCATCTCATGTCAGAGTTAAAAAAGCCTGCCTTCCAACCCCCCTCTGGCTCGCCCCAAGAACTTTCTTCCTGGCTCATCAGAGTGTTTCATCTGCAGCCTCCTCCTCATGTACTGCATCTTAGACCCTGTCAACGGAATCATGCATTTGCCCTTTGATAGGTATATTGCTCTTAGTTAACAATCACTAAGGTTTTCGTAGTTAATGAGCCGTCTGATGGCTAAGGGAACATAATGATGGTAGATCAGGACCTTACACAAAATAACTCAAAGACGAGATTAGAGCCTACGCTTTAGAAGGTGAAAGCCAAGTATACACACACTCGTGAAACACTATCAATAAAAACAGTTCTCTGGAGAGTCTGCTAGAATTACATGTACTTTTGGATCTAAAAATAACATGTTAGCTTTCCATATGAAAACTTTATTTCTTATTTACTAACTAACATTTCACGCTGCTTTTCCCCCTACTAACTTGTACAAATATAAAGGGATAAAGAATCCTTTTTGTTTTACTAATATCCACCGAGACAGACTTACCATGTTTTGTAAAAGAAGCCATTCTTCCCAAAGGCCCCAGATGACACCTGTTCTCCTCTAGGCAGACATAATGAAAATACTGGTAAAAGCAGTTTTTTTTCTTTCCCTCTTCTTTTAAAGGACATCCTAAGCTCTTTCTTAGCCCCATCTTTTGGGTTGTCACCATCAAATGTGGCCACCATTTAAGATCACATTTCACATCTCTGACACAAACGGTCTGACAGAAAGCAATCTGAAGGCTTTCAGAGAGAAGCCTGTATCTGGTAGGTTTTGTGTGATATAAATATTACAAGGTCAAATTCATTTTTTTCTGGGGAGACAAAATGTTAACCTTACACTTGGATTCAAAGCTGACCCATGCCATCACTTTTGGAATGAATATTTCTTTTCACTGGGAGCCGTGACCTAATCTCCATATTGCTCCTCCGTATCTTATTTCCTAATTTGACTGTGAGTCAGAATCACACTTTTCCATACATATATTGATTCTTTCTGCTGCTGGAAATAGATCTGAAGGCTGTTAACAATTATTGTCATTCGTAATATATTCTAAAAACGCATCCTCGAGGTGGATTGGTTCTGTAGTGGTTTGATAACTTGAATGTTGGAACGGTGAGGCACAGGGGAACAGGGCTGTGACTATGTCCTTTGCATATAGAGCACTTAAATCTTTCAGTATATTTTTACCTTAAATACCATTCTGTTCTCATTTACCTTATCATATTAAAACTGAGAGCTTAGGTTGGGTTCTCTTGTGCATGTCTTTATGTTCTAAACAAACCTTCATCGTGACACCAGGCTGTTACCGAATGGGTCTCATGGCTTTGTGCAGAGAAGCCCAGTGAATATTTAGCAAACATTTAGTTTGTGTCCATCATTAAGCCGGGGGTGCCAACATGGAATAAAAAGCACACCAGCTTTGTCCTGAGATGTTCACAGTGGGCAATCACCAGAGGAGAAATAGACGACCTAACTTGTCATTTGGTTTGGAGAGTCATTTGGTTGTTTTTGTATGTTTGAAAAGTAACATGCAGATAGTAACTACTATATCCAGCAGGCCTGGTGGACAAGAATATCATATCATTTACTTATTGAAAATCTTGGTTTTTGTTTCTAGTTCTGGGGATTGAATGTAGGGTTTCATACATGCTAGGCTCTATCACCTCTATCACCAAGCAGTATCCCCAGCCTCCAAATCATATTTTTTTAATTTCTTTGGGAGGTTGTATGAAAATGTTTAACTTAGAATTTTCAATGAAAAGTCTAGTTGCTTACTGGACTGTTCAGAGTACGATCTCAGTTGAGACTGTGGAATTCTCCAAACACAATGTTCGTGTGAACTAGTTGTGCTGTTTAGAGTATGGATAATATTTATTTTGATTCTTTTCGTCTGTACTTTTCAAACTCCTTATTATGAACATAATACTTTTATAACCATAAAATACTAAGCATGGAGAAAGTCAGTTCTTTCAATACTATAGAACATAACATTCTTTGATAAGGTTTTATAATATAAGTTGTAAATAAAAAATAGTTTTGCCTTTAAAAGTCCCCCTATGCTCTCGGAATGATTTTATTCTTCCTCGGTTGGTGCATCTTAAATGAGCTTCTGGGGTGCTTTTGAAGTGGCTCTTCACCCCCACTAATAAAAAGAGTTTGTGCTTTTATCGATCTTACAGTGCCAGGGTAGGAAGGGGAGAAGGCAGAGGACAGATGACTTCCAGACAGTTTTGGAAGGGATTTTGGGATCAGGCAGAATGTGACTTGGGGTCTAGAAGTTGCATCACTTTGGGGGAAGCACTCATTCCTGAGGCCGAGTTCTCTGCATAATGGGAATGTGATCGTGTCCCCGTGGCCTCGTGAGCACAGGCTGCCTTGCAGCATGTGAAATATGTCTTGCGTGAGGCACAGAAGAGGTGTCCATAATTCTCAGTCTCAGTACCCAGCCTTACAGCTGTAGATACAGTACTGGCGTTATTTTTGTTTTTGCTCTTCTAAGGAAAATGGCAGACAGTAGGTCTGTCGGCTGTAATCACGGTGAACGCTTTATTACACCAAAAAAAGATTTGTGTGTGTGTGTGTCCATGTGCATACACAGGCACACACATGTACACACATGAGGTCTCTCTTTTTAACCTGTGGACGGGGGACCAGGCTCAGGGCCTAAGGTTTGGTGGCAGATGCCTTTACACACGGAGCTGAATCATCTTCATGGGCCCACAGTGAGCTCCTTTAGATTCAGAGAGAGCGCTCAAGTGGGTTCTACAGGCAGCTGACAAAATACTAAAAGACAGGCGATTAGAGTTTGATTACCTGAAACGTTTTAACCTGCTGTCCTTCCTTCGCTGAAGACTTTCTGTGCTCTTGGCACCTGGGATGGTTGTCTTGCCTGCTCAGAAGGAACAGGATTCTAGACCCTATGACACCACGAGGTAGAGTGGGATGTGTTTGTCAAATTCACACACTGGTTTTATTTATTTATTTTTAGGTCTCCATTTAGATGCTGCTTTGTGAGATGTGGTAAACATTTCACCTTGGGCTCCATGAGCCTCTCCTCTTGTCCTCTGGAACAGTGTGTTCTTCCCTGCCTTCCAGGGGCAGGAGCCTTGTGGCTTTCATCATAAAGTCACCCTTTGCCACAGTTTCTGACCCGCAGCGGGTGACATCAGACACCAGTGGGGGCGGAGCCTGTCCACCGAATGGCTCCCTCTGATCCAGTTCCCTTCTGTCCATCCCTGTTTCTTGTTGGGAGGAATGAAGATATCTAGTCCTCCCCACGCTCATTCCAGGCACCCAGTCCTGGATGCCGTTGTCCTTTAGGCTCCTGCTTCTGGTGCCCTTGCTCTTTCTACAGCCCCCTCCTTGTTGTCGTGCGCCGACTCTTCTGACAGTTTAAACACATTGCTCGTCACTTTCAGTCACTTTCATGCCCCTTCGATTGATTTTTTGCTAATCGACGTTTTTGCTGCCTAAACACAGATTTTGGCTTCTTGAATTCAGCCCTAGAGCCTCCTTGTGCCTTTCCTGCCGCTGCCTTGGTTCTTCCTTCTGGGTCTTGGAGGCTGTGTCGTTTTCCAGAATTTAACAAATCACAAGCCCTTGCAGCGAAATTCCAGGGACTCTGGAAGCCCCGCCAGCTTAGGGAGCAGGAGGGTGTTAACTGTGACGAGCTTCCTGCCTTTCCTTCCTCCTCAGTAAGTGTGTCATTTTCTCCAGCTGACCGGGTGAAGGAAGGTTAGCAGAACCCGGCTTAATTCCTGGGTCAGACGGTAGCTTCCAGCCCGGACCACCAGCGTTGGCACGGTTTGGGGAGCTGCCAGATACTTGGAGAGATGAACAAGGGCTGCATTTTTCTTGGGCTGAATCGAGTAGTCTTCCTGTTCCCTCCTCTTCTAGGAGTTTACATAGATGGAAAATAAGTTTCTCTTTTTTGGCAAAATCGCAAGGCAGTCCAGAGAAAGACGTGTTTGGGCACCAAGTCAGGAGGAATGGGACCCATTAGAAAGCTGTGGTCTATTCCTTTGTAAATCCTGGGTTTCCAGCCTTACGCTAAAAGCTTTTCTTCCTCCCTCCTCCCTCCTGTCCTCCTTTCCTCTCCCTTTCCCTCACACTTGTATTGCTGTAAAAAGCTATTAAACATTGTTACAAAAGAATTTCACTTGAGTGATACTCCTTAACACCTGGTTAAGGTCTTACTCAGATCCTGACCCCCTCCTCCGCACATTTCCATCCCTCCCCAGCCTGCTCCTCCCCACCTTCCTTCCCTAATTCTCTGTGGCACTTCCCTCCCCTGGCTCTGATATACTTGTGGCCCAGCTTTCACTTAATTTTGGCAGCCAGGAAATCTCGTTTTATGTTCGGAATGTTCGTTGAGGAGAGGTGAGATTCGCCCCCACCCTTCCAGACAGCAGTGCTTGTTTTCTGTGTCACGTGATTTGGTGCTTGGCTGTCAGTGGCTCTGTCAGAGACTCCTCCCCTTCCCATGCTCCCCTTTAATATGTGAATTTACCAGGGGCAGGGGATCTCCTAGTGGGTCAACATGCATGAGGTTAGCAGTATGTTGGGAGGCTGATCTAACTTGTACTAAGAGCCCTGCACTGATGGAAGGGAATTGTGGATCGACATCTATGGTTGACCTCGGTGACGACTTTTTCCTCTACCTTGGCTGAACCACATAGCACAATGACTAAATTATAAAGGAAAAACCCCACACAAGAGGCAGTGCATTTGCAGTCTTACGCACGCAGGTCAGCGTTCGTGCAACATGCATGCTCATAGTGCTCTTTGTTGAATTCAGAGGTTCACAGGAGCAGACGGAGCCCCATGGCTCATACCCTTTCCTCAGCCTCTGTAGGGAAAATTTGTTCCTCTGCTTTTTGAACACTTGGTCTTTGTCTCCAAGGAGCAGAGTACATTTATAACTCACAAGCATAAGCTTTACATTTAGGAATAACACACACACACATATAAATTGGTGTAGTTTCTGCCTTTCAGCCAGCCACAGATTCATCTGTATTTTTGCTTTGTCATTTCTGTGCTGTTTTGTGACTGAATCTCAGATATTCCCTATTTTGAAACTGTGCTGGAGTTTGATAACTCTTCTTTAAAAGGGACAAGTGAGCGAAGGTCACCCCAGGAATAGATACCAAAATCTGCCCAGAGTAAGAGGCCGCCGTGAATCACACTGTGAGATAATGCTACCATTTGGGTTTCTTTGAACTTGGTTGGATTAATTTTGCTCCCATCAGAATACTGTAGCTATGGCAGTGAGGACTGTTAGGTAGAGAAATACATGGATGTTGTATGCACTCCTTGCGTGGGGTACTTGTGCGTGTATAGTGGAGACAGAATGAGGAATAGTAGTACATTTAACTGAGGGCTGCAAAGACGGCTTCTCAGACAGGGTGCTGGGAAATATTCTGAAGAAAGATGAGGATTCTGATTAGTGGTATAAGTGGCAGGGAACATAATAGGAATACAGGCAGAGAGAGCTTCTAGAGGACATGGGGTCGGAGGGATGAAGGGAGCCATTTGTGCCAAATCAGGTCTGGGATCCCTGGTTCTGCAGCCCTGGGGTAGGCTGCTTCCCTGTGGCCCTGGGGAGGAGGCTGCTGCCTGTGACCCTGGGGAGGAGGCTGCTGCCTGTGGCCCTGGGAGGAGGCTGTGCCAGGTGGTGACTGCAGTAAGGAGTGTAAACCCTTCCAGAGGAGAAGCATGATGAGCCAGTTTTTTAGAATAACATGGATTTTTAATATTTAAAGGTATATCAGGAAGAAAATAAAAGTGCTTTTCAAAGCAAAACTTGAAAGGGAGACTTGTGTCCAGAGTGAATGAAGGGGGTGTCTATCAATGTAGAAACTTGTGTCAGGGGTGAAGGGGGCGCCTAGCAATGTAGAAACTTGTGTCAGGAGTGAAGGGGAATCTAGCAATGTAGAAACTTGTGTCAGGAGTGAAGGGGAATCTAGCAATGTAGAAACTTGTGTCAGGAGTGAAGGGGAATCTAGCAATGTAGAAACTTGTGTCAGGAGTGAAGGGGAATCTAGCAATGTAGAAACTTGTGTCAGAAGTGAGTAAAGGCGGTGCCTAGCAATGCAGAGAAGACTAGTGCAGATTCCAGTTTCTTAGGGATACTCTTAAAAGTCCAAAAATGAAAAATGATTTTTTTTATCAGTCCAGCATCCCCATTAATGCTTCTCTTTTATTAGCAAGCACATATTCTGAAGGGCATTAAAACGTGATATATTATTCACAATTTTTCATATTCTGTAAAACGCCAGTTAGCAAGTTAGCGTTTCAAGCTTTTTTCTGCACACATTCTGACATTTTGCTAAATGTCCCTAGAAGTAATTGGGACCGAGTGACCATCCTGATATCCTAAAATTCAATCTTTTCCCTTTCTTGATTGAGACAGACCATTCCAGACAGTGTGTGCTGGCATAAGACTGGTATGAAGATGCTGTAAACCAACCCCAAATAAAAAGAACATAGGAGCATCTACGGCGGAAACCACTAGTGGTTGTGCCGACAAACCTACCTTCGGATAATTACCCTCCATACTTGATATGTCAGCGTAGACATCGTATACTTGTTGATACTTTTGGATTTAATGGTGACAGAGGACTGGGTGTGGTGATGTATGTCTTCGTCATAGCCCTCAAGAGGCTGAAATTGGAGAATTACGAATTTCCAGGATAACCTTGCCTATGGAGTGATATTTTCACCTTTAAAAACACAAAGAGTAAATAAAATAACAAATACTATAAAATCGGGGCGCATCATGCCTTTGAAGCTGACTTCCCCCACTCAGCTGCTGATTCGGATGGTCTTAGCTGTCTTGGTGAGCTTTGCCTTCTGTTATGTGGTGCTCAACACACAGGAATCTAAAATGCTGGCGGTATAGCTTTAAAAAAAATGTGCGTATTATCCGCTTGTCGAGAGAAGTCAAAGGTAAAGCAGAGCAGTTGGATTTCACCCAATGAAGCAAAAAAGACAGAAAGATGATTGGATTCAGTCTTAAATGTTATAGAACCGAATTTAACGGCGGGCACGCTCGTACTTGGTGGTGATGGTTTTCAGGGCTGCTTATTAGGTTACGTCATGGCAGGAGTTCAAACTCGGCGATTGCCGAGACGGGGGATTTAAGGAGGGTTCCAGATTGCCTGCCAGTATGCGAGTGTGAGGGGTTCCAAGGGGCAGAAAATATTATCTCTACCTTCCCATTTCTGCGGATTATAATTCTTCAGATACTTTTTAGGGATTATATTTAATACGCTGCTTTAAAAATGTTTTAAAAATCTCATTTTATTCCCCAAAGATTTGTTTTTTGCTGTTGCGCTCAGATGATGACAGCTCGCTGGCTTTTAAAATTGATCAGGAAGTATTCTGGCAGCCATTCAGTGTTGTAATAGCACTTTAATGGGTATGAGTTATTCACCCAGATCAGACTCAATGTCAAAACAGGCGAAAATACAGCTGTCACTCTGGACAACAAGATTCTCATATGCAAGCAGCTGCTTCATACACTGCAGAAAGGCAGCCTTTAGTAACGTTTACAAGGTGTGCCCGTGCCAGTGTCTGAGCACACTGTAAAGTTAGGGGATGCCGCTTGGGAAAGAGGAGGAGGGCATTTATGTGTTTAACTTTGACTTACAAGATGCAGCATCTATTAAAATAACGTGTATGCATACTATATACAAAACAAAGCCTTGTATATTTATTCTTTGTTTTAATAGATCTCTTTCTGTTTATTGAACACATACATACATTTCCATTCGATGTGATCATGTTGCACATGTGTATACACACACTGCATGTGTGTGAGGGGGTATTTGACTGTATCGGTGAAAACTTGGTGTAGTAGGGTCCAGGTCCTTCATTCATTGTCCAGACGAGGCTAGTTAAGTGAGTTCTGAACTAAATTTGGATGCTGAAGTCTGTTTCTTATTAGGTCAACAGACATTGCTTTAAGGAGAGCCCAACACAGGAGAGCGTGTTTGGGACAATCCCCAATGAACAACCACTCCTAGCATTTTTGCTGGGAACTGGACTCACGGGCTCATCTGCATTGTCACCTGAAGGACAGTACCCCAGTGTGGTGAAAAAGAACACACGTGGTGTGCTATCACTAACAATTCCAAGGCAACTCTAGGGAGGACAGTTCGTTGATTCTCAGGTTAGTTATGTGAAGTGTGCGGCAAAAGGCAGTTGTGTGGATACGCCAAGTGAGAACTGAGGGTTTAGGGAACACCATGCCGTACAATTGCAGCTTAGAGGTCAAGCTCCAAGCTCAGTGCTTGTTTTATGATACAATGACACGGTCTCCTATCATACTCTGAGACACCACGTGGTTTTGAGTGTGTCCTATGTGCCCCAACCACTCTAGATCTGTTAAGTGACGTGAAGAGATTAAAATAAGGAGCGTGATTTGGATCTGAGAACGTAGGAGGGAAGGAAAAATACTTCCCTTGTTCAGAGCCACCTCAGACCCCAGTCAGTACTTGGTAGAGAAGGAAGTCAGGGGATGATGCTCTGGAAGGAGCGTGTGTAAGGAAAGCCCCCAGGAGGAAGACTCATTTCTTCAGACAATGTAGGGAGTCTTTAAAATAGATGAGGACAGTGTCTATATCCCCCAAGACTAAGACATGATCAAGAACAAAAATATGTCTTGATGAACAGTGACATCAGCACCAGACCACAAAGCAAATGCCACAGGAAAGTATGTGTTGTGTCTAAAGAGAGCCAGATTGTAGCATTTTGATTTAATGCTTCTGATAAAAGGTAACCATTAGGAGGCTCTGAGCGAGGCAACAGCAGATGGGAACCATGGTTTAGGAAGATGAGTTTGGCACCACTGTATAGGAGACTAAAGTGGGATGCCTAGAGAGAGGGCCAGCAGGAAGGTAGTATAAGACTCGTGGCAAAAGTAAAGGAATGTCTCCATGAAGAGGCACACCTGGGGGCCAGGTGGGGCTTGTGAGTGTGTTGGGATCCCACAAAGCAGACAATTAGTGTCTACAACTTGACTTTCAGCTGTTTAGCTGCTAGTTCAGGGGCTTTCGCTGGATGCTGAAGCCCTGGCAAAGGCATAATTTGGTTGGTATTGAATGTTCAGTTTTGACTATTTATAAGTTGCCAAGCTTCTTCTCTTTTGGATGGGATTCTCCGGATATGCAGTTGACTTCAATGTCTAAAGTCCTTTCTGGGTTTATCCTCCAGTGGCCCAGAGCTGTTGCCCTGATTGTATACCCTCATCGATACATTGTCATTTCCCAAACATTTCTTTCATCACTATTAAATTATTTGCACTAAAATTTTTACACCACGATCTGCTTGTGTGGGCCCCAAAGAGCTGCAACAGCATCAAAGATATTAAAGCCTGAAGTCCTGTGTCATCATGTGAGATTATGGTATCTATATAGCCATCCTGATGAGTTTACGTGGAATTGCAGTATATAGGCAGACACGTGAGTCACAACTTTTACAGACACCAGGCTCAAAATTTGGTTCAGACTAGAAGTTGAAATCAGCTTAAGCTTCTTTATGGTCTTTGGTAGATAGTTAATGGGGATTGTCCAATCGAATAGCAACTACAGAAAGTGATGTCATCCAATCTTTTCGGATATATCAAATATATAGTTTTAATGGTTTCAAAATAATTCTTGTCTAAAGTAGAAAAATTAAGATACATACTAATATCTTACCCAAGTGCATACATTGACCCACTTGCCTATGTCGATGCCCTATGTATTGCGTATGTCCTCATTAATTTTGTGAGCCAGTTAACGCCATTTACCTATCAGAAGATTAGTAGATCACGTGCACAGCGTCATAGCTGTTCTCTGCCCAGTGAATCATTTGCTTAACTAATGACCACTCTCTCCCATTCACAGCATTCATACACGTTATGATGATGGCATCTTCCATATTTACAGCCCACAGCTAAGCCCTTACCTCTCAGTTGCATTCATACATTGGCCAAACAGAAAGCTTCACCTTAGGCACTTTCCTGTCCTCACAATGGGCATGTTGACAAACCTCAAATATGTTAATAAACT
Source organism: Alexandromys fortis (assembly GCF_014885135.2). Lineage (NCBI taxonomy): Eukaryota > Metazoa > Chordata > Mammalia > Rodentia > Cricetidae > Alexandromys > Alexandromys fortis. The sequence goes on along the minus strand of NW_026067913.1, from coordinate 8,362,960 downwards.
ACAGTAGATTGTTAAGAACAATCTTACTATTGCTGTCGTAGCACAGTTGTTGGCTGGCCATCACCCTTTGAACTTCATGCATACTGTATATACTATATAACAGTATTAAATGATGTTTACAAAATTTTCAAAAGACAATATGACTAAGGTTGCTTATATATTAATAGAGTGACAGCTATATAAATTAGTCAGTTACAGAGAATATATTTTTAAAAATGATCTTAAACCACTCTACCTTTTGTGCTAAATTTATAGAAATTTTTCTGCATACCTTGGATGAATGGCTGATATATGTAGGCCAAGTGTTTTATTTCTTATGTACCTTTTCATTTAAGGAGATTTTTTAAAGAATTTAGATAATAGAATAGAAACCACTATATAAAAGCAGAAATCAGTTGTGATTGTGTCCTTAAGTATAACTAACAACTTAAAATTTTATATATTATTTATATAATATAATGTATTATATATAATCTAACATATAATATATAATACACAATGATATTTATAGTATATATTATATTGTACATATTATATATGATATAATATGTAATGTAATATTGCATAACTATATTGCATATACTTACATAATATAATGTAACATATGATTATATTACATATATAATATTAAAGACTGCAAACAAAGTTTCTGTAACACTATAACTTGAGTCCTATGTTTTTTCTGTGAAAATGTGATTATCTATACTTTGTAGTTTGCTTTCTTTCTAGATAGCTGGAAAAGAGACTAAATTGGGCTTATTTATACTGGGAGATAGTCTTAAAAATTAGAGTTTAAGAACTTTATTTTAGCTTAACTATTAAATTTAAAATTTTAGTAATTTAATTTAGCTTAAATTTTGATTTTTACTGATAAAGCTATTATTAATTTACCTTTATAAATTCCCCAAAACATATGTATATAGATATGCATATATTTTAATAAAGAAAAAGTACCATTGGGCTTAGCTTGTCTATTTCAAAAGAACTTCTTTGGATACCTGACTAATGTGGTAAAGGGGTATTCCTTTCCTGGTGCAACCTTAGATTACAGGGCTCACAGAGAGTCTTCCTAATGATATCTCTTGAGTGGAAGAACAGAGGAGAGGAGAAGAAGAAGCGTTGACCAAGGAGGCCTTAGGACAGTGACAGGCACCTTGGGACATTTTGTTTACGGTCTCTGACCCCATAACAATAGTTCTAGTTCATTAGAAAAATTTTGTTGAGAAATAGTTATCACGTTATTTTATAAGAGGCCAATTTCCTAGGAAAATGTCTGTTAGTGGGGTTGTTATATTTAATGCCTATCACATTGATCTGATGCGTTTCTTTTGCTTAATGACCGAGCCAATCTGTTATTTTGATATTTTGGAGACACCTAATGAAAGGGCCTCATTTATAATGTTAGTCTTATTTTCTGAATGTATTTAGTGGATTTTGCATATAAATTAAGTCTAATAAAAGATCTATTTAAAGCATATATATTATTCATTAGATGGGCAAGTGAAAACCAAGTGACTTTTAGAGGACGCTTCCTGCATAGTCAGTGGTGTCCTGCCTTTGAAGAACAGCACGTCCTGAGAGGGGAATATTTGCTGGTATTTTCTGAGCCTTTGGGTATTCTTGTGCTATATCTTGGTGCTTCATCTTCACTGTGCATACGTCTGAGCTCCCCAAGTGAGTCAGAAGCTGGTCTAAAGATCATGCGCTCCCCATAGTCCCAAGAGCGGCTTACAGTGGGTGCTGAATAATTCACGACTAGGTTCCTCCTCCTCCCCCTCCTCCTCTTGCTTCTCTTCTTCCTCCTCCTCTTCTTCTTGCCATTTGAAAATACATGGCAGCAGACGAAACTTAAAATGCTTTTGAATCGTGATATGGTATAGAAAGAGTCCCTAGAGGGTATTCATGAATTGCCCGGGCTACTCCTGTGGTTTATGTCTGAGCAGATGTCTCAGGGGTTCATGCCCCCCTTTTTGTCCCTTTTGTGCTTTACCTCCCTCAGCAGCATCTTTACCCTCTCAGGTTTGGTGTATGGAAGGGGGACACTTCCAGTGAAGGGATGTTCCTAACATTCCTTAGTCATTCCCTAACCAATCCCGGGCTTTCTAAGACTTGCCACGTGGGAGAACACTGCTTCTTGTTCTACAGCCCCGGTTCTCAACCTTCCTCATGCTGAGACCCCCTTAATACAATTCATCCAGTTGTGGTGAACCCCAACCGTAAAGTTATTTTTGTTACTACTTTATAACTGTAATTTTGCTACTGTTATGAATCGTAATGTGAATTATTTTCCAACGCTCTTAGGCGACCCCTGTGAAAGGGTCATTTGACGCGCAAAGGGATTGCAGCCCACAGGTGGAGAACTTCCACTCTAAATGAAAACCAGAAATAGAAGATGATGAAAACAAATGACTTTGTGCTTTCCTATTTTATTTTGGAAGAATGGTAGAAGCTGCTCTCCCCACCCCTGGAAATCTGAATACAGCGTCTAGCACTTTGGGGATTCTTTGCTTACATTTGGACAGAAAGCCCCTTGCATTGTGCCATAGGTATTGTCATCATCTTTCCCACTTCTGATTCAAAACACGAGGAATCTGGAAAGCAAAGACATCAGAATTTGGGGCCAGGGTGTGTAGCAGGGTGTTACAATTCTTACCTATTTCTGGCAATGGACTCGTTAAGGAGAAAGGCCTGGTTGGGGCACCACGAACCTGTAAAGACATCTGAGGCCTCGAGAGATGTCTCAGTGAGTGAGATGCAAGTAGGATTACCCGAGTTCAAGTCTCTTAATTCCTTTGTAAAACATGGGGGCATCACTACATGAGCCTGTTCCTCTAGTGGTGGGGCAGGGGAGGGACGCAGCAGAGACAGAAGGCTCTCAGAACTTTGCTGGCCAGTCTGCCTGGCTGTATCGACACTCATCAGCTTTAGTTAAAGATGCTACCTCCAAAAATAAGTAAAGAACAGCAGAGAAAGATGCCTGATGTGGCCATGTGCACACACATTCCAAAGACCTTTGGTCCCAAAGAGGGCCCTGAGCACCTAAAGGAGATGTAACGATAAAAGGATGATGGGCAAAGTACAGAAGTTAAATTCCTGAATGTGGCAGTTTCCCCAGAATGAAGCCCAGTGTGACTTTTCTTATTGTGGTGAGTCACACTCGAAGTAGGGGTCTTCTGAAAGGCAGCTTCAGCACTGGAAAAGTCAAGCTAGTTTTCTGTATGGTGATCTTACCACTACGGTTCATAATCACACACGTGGAAAGAGGCACTTTTCTATTTCCAGGGTGAAATGGGGGGTGAGGGATGAAGAGAGAAAAGATCAGGTCATTTCTGATAAACCAGAAGACACTCTGATGGATGAAAGTGTACATGTTTCTGGTAGCTGGGTGAAACAAAGTGCCCGAGAATATGCCGCTCGTCTGGTTCAGGCCCAGTCGAGGCCTGCCATGCCCAGATCTAGGTATCTTCTTCCAGGCATCGTAATTATTATGTTACATAATATGTCATTATGGTTACTCCATAGCCTTGCTACAGACTGGAGTACGTATGAGGTGGCATGCTGTTCTTAGCTTCATCATCGCTTGAGTGACAGTTGAATAGCTACTTTTTCTTTCTTAGACTTTAGACTCTGTACTTCCTCCTAGCCAAACATCTATCATTACTTGTTTAGAGTGAGGAGAAGATTCAAACAATTTCACCATTATCTGTGGGATAAATATGAAAATGATTTTAATCATTTTAATGGTACTGATTCCTAAAACATACTAGGACACCAAATTCCCCCAAATTACAACTCTAGCCAAGATATTTGTTGGAGATATGGGTCTTATTGTATGTGTTAAAGACTCTCGTGTATATTTATAACAAAGAGAGATACCATAACACCCTCGTGGAAGTTGGACTTATGCCTTAGGACTGTTCAAAGAAATGGTGAAATATCAGGCCAATTTCATAGGTAGTTTAACAGAAAATTTCCATTTGACTCTTTGACTTTTTTTTTTTACTGGATTAAATGGATGGCTGTTCTCAATAACCGATTGATTGAATTGATTCTCTATATAGGTTTCTGTATGTTTTGCTTGTTTATTTTTGCAATAGTGGGGTTCAAAGCCAGCTCCTTGTACATCCACCGCTCTGTGCTTCTAACCCTAAGACTTTGGATTCAGTACCAAAGGCATTTGGTGTAGAGAAGCCTCATGCATTTGATTTCCTTTCGCCTTCTCTATCCTGAGCAGTTTTGTTAAGTAAGCTTCACTTTGGGGGAACTGAAAATTCAATTATCCCCTGTTCGAACATATACATAAAGTTCTGAGTATTTCACGGCAGGATAGAAGGACAATCTGTTAATCTCTCCATCTTCCCTCTCTAAGTGCAAGAGGCCTGGGAAGGAATGAGCTGGTGTTTAAAATCCTGTTGAGTTATATGCCTTTTCAGTCATCTCTATTTCTGTGGCATCTCTGTGTCCTGAGGGACATTCAGAGAAAACCAGGACAAAAAGAGCCACGACGTACCTGCAAAGATGCCCAGGCTCTGTGAAGCTGGAGAAGTAATATGAGTGATCTCAAAGGTTTCACAGTGCTTTTTCTGTTAGAATTTTGTTTTCCAGAAGAGAGAAATGTTTGTTTCTAAACAGGGAAATACAGTGTTTCAGAAATAACTATATATGTCTATGCACATATGTGCACACAGTGTATGTGGTAAAATCCACAGGTTTTAAAAGGACAGTGTTGTTGTCATCAGAAAGGAGTTTACTTCCATGACAGCATTTGGGTTGACTTTCCTACAAGTTGGGTATGTGCACTAGGAAGCCAATTTTTTTTTTCCAAGTGGGAAGGCAGAGCAAGGCGGCCCCACTTGCTGGCTGTCCAGAATGATAGCCATCTCATTGGCTGGTTTGCTCTCTCACCCATGCCCACTGGTGTGAAATTGTAAGGAAAAACGCACACGGTTATGGTCCAGCTGCGGTCCAAGCTCACTGGTGTGAACTCCAGCATCTACTGGGAAGGAATGCCCGCTCCAGCTGTTGCTGGACTGCGTGTACGAGGGCAGGGTTTGGTAAGCATCAGTTCTTTGACCTTGCTGAGAACGGAGTGTGTTCTAGAGCTGAGGAAGCAGAGGAGAGCATGCAGGATGTGGGAACACCAAATGGCACACGGGATTGCCATCAGGATCCCGTCTGTGGCATCAAAGGTTTACATGAGGCCCCAAACCAAGAATTCTGTTTTGAAAGGCTTATTTCCAGTAATGGGCATGTCTCCTTGAGAGAGCTGCAGCGTGCTTCTGGCTATACAAATGGTGCCAATCGGGAGGTAATTATGAGAGATGGTCACTTAAATACATTTTATGCTTTTACGTCCCCATCTGCTTTTATCCCTGCCTGCCATAAGTGGAGGAAATGAACTTCCTATAGCATGCTTACCTTTTTTTAAGGTACCTTCTCTCTATGGCTGGAGACTTAATTTCTATTATATTCACTCTGCCACAGAAATACTTAATGCCAGGAAGAACATATTTACTGGAATCCAGAAGTCCAGGACTCATCATGATTCAGTGTGAAATCCACTGCCCTTTGCTCCCCACCCCCTCTTGGATGGGAATGAAATGTGCCTTAAACTGAACTGAAATACATCACGTGCAGCAACAGTGGGCCCTGGCGTTGCCTCTATTCCCGGTGTGAAATCGATACACTATCTTTCCTCCTGACCTGCTTTGTGACCCCCATTGCAGCTTTCATGCTGAACAGCAATTGCTTTGAACAGTCCGGGTCTGCCACAGCTCACAAATGATTCTCAGCTTCTGTCTAAAACTGGCGCAGATAACAAAGGCTTGATTTTAAAGAATGCCGTCTTCGTCGTCCTCTAATTATGAATTACACGAAAGTGCAAGCCCTTCTATTATTAAACACTTTCAATAGCAGGCATGGTCCATGTACAGGCTGCACGCTGGGGCCCGGGAACAGGCATTTCCATTTCGCTGCCTGAGTTTGGCTTGATAGAGAAGGAGAGCAAGATGTTTTTATAGGCTCCGTCATTTCCTTAGTGAATTCTGTTTGGTGAGCTACTGCGTTTTTTTTCCCCCTATGGGAGGCTCTGTATACTTTTTTCTTGGGGAAATATTTTTCATATGAAATTTTAAGGCCTTGCATAAAAAGGGACCATTTGAAAAATATTTGTTTTTTTTTTATTAAAGTGTTTTTGTTTGATTAATTAAGTTCTAGCATTTGACTGTTAGGGTTTACTTTCTAGAACTAACACGTGGAGATTTTGCTCAATTTGATCTCCTTGTGATGGAATAGGGGAAAGAGAAATATCTTTCCATGGCATTTTAGCCATTTCCGTCAGGCTACTGAATGAGAGTTTTATGTTTTATCATAATAATCATTATAAGCACATATTAATTACACAGATTAATGAGTTCCAGCATATTGCTGTATATACACCCACCATGCATTGATTATACCACTGTCCTTCCGCAAATGCCCTTGTCTTCTGTCCCCTCAGCTTTTTTTAGTCCCTCATATTCTGGAAGAATTTACGTCATCTAGGGAATAATAGACATTTTTATGTATGTTAAGAAAATATCCACTTAGCTAGCTGGGTAGCTTTGCTCTGCCAGACCAGAAATCTGAAGGATGGCAGAGTTTCCGTGTGTAGGAGTAGCATTTATTAGACATCTTTGAGTGAACTGGATTTCAAAGCAGAGTTTTAGGTGCTGTGTAAAACACCCATGTATGAAATGGGTCAAACCACAGCTAGAGACATGGCCCATTGATTAAGAGTGCTTACTGCTCTTGCAGAAGATGTGAACTCAGTTCTCAGTACCCATGTTTGGCGGCTCAGAACTTCCTGTAAGTAGCTCCAGGGGATCCAAAAATCTCTGGTATCTGTGGGCACTTTTACTTATCCATATACACCCCCCTCAAATACACTTAATTAAAAAATAAAAATTAGTCTTTAAAGTTAGTCATTCTTATGCTTCTTTCTTTTCTACTTTCTTCATTCTTTTCTTTTTTCCTTTTTTTTTTTTTTTTTTTTTTTTGGCTTTTTGAGACAGGCTTTCTCTGTGTAACAGTCCTGGCTGTCCTGGAACTCACTTTTTAGACCAGGCTGGTCTCGGACTCACAGAGATCCGCCTGCCTCTACCTCCTGAGTGCTAGGATTAAAGGCGTGTGCCACCACCTCCTGGCTTCTTGTGTTTTTCTTAACATTATTAAAGTTAAATCTGTTTAATTGTTGAAGTGGTTTTAGTGAGAAATGTCGCCCAGAGACTCACAATGTTTACACTGGATCCCCATTGGTGGCACTGTTTGGGGAGGGTTAGGAAGTATGGCCTTCCTGGAGAAAGTATGTCATGGGGCATAGTTTTGAGATCATAGAGTCTCCTACTTCCAGTTTGCTCTCTGTGTTTCATGCTTGAGGTTCACATGTGGTTTCTCAGCTTCCTGTTTCTGCTGCCACCATGCTGGACTCTGATGTCTCTGGAATTGTCAACCCCAGTGAACTCTTCTTTAAGTTCGTCTGATGTTTTAGCACAACAAAAACTAATATAATAGCAAAAGACACACACACTCTGCAAAATGGTCTATAGAATGGTAGGTTTGCCATCAGTGGTCCGTTACCGTACACATGCATCCCGGGAGTGGTCTGTCCATCTGCGGCCGTCGCTCTTGGTCCTTGAGTGCAGGGTAATGTCAGATACACACACATCCACATCCCAGGCATGGTCTGTCCATCTGTGGCCATCACTCTCCATCCTCAAGTGCAGTGTAACGTCAGATACACACACCCGCATCCCAGGAGTGGTCTGTCCATCTGTGGTCATCATGCTCCATCCTCAGGTGCAGTATAATGTCAAAAAGAAGGACATTTGTGTTCTGAGGTGTATCCCTACCTCCCTCCCCCGCCTCTGGCGGCTGTGGACTTCACTCCGTCTCTAACCTCTTGTCTCTCCTGTTCTCTCACCTGTCAGATAAGGTTAGTGAGTGCGATTATCGTTAACACCCTTTCCAGTTGCCCACTTGTGTATCTATAACGCTAATAATAATAGTCATTTCTCTAACTTTTAAAAATATTTTCCCCAAGCATCTGACCTACTTAGGACCTATTAAATAAGTAGGGCTTGACAAAGAGTACATAAGCCAGTTTAGCGAGGCCGCTGTGGGGGTCTATGCCAGGATTTTAAGTGGCTGGAGTCAGCTGCTTGCCATCTCAGAGCTTTCTGGGTGGATGTGAAGATGAAGGTGAGGGTCGTTTATTAATATCTGATTTCCAGAGCTAGGACAGACCATGCAGTATTGTGTGTCTGCATGTCCTAGGTGTGAGCATCTGGGTGCTGGGGCTTTGGGAAACTGTTAGCTGTAGAAGCTGCTCTTCTGCTTCCAGGCAGGACAGTCCTTGGCACACCAGGTCTTCATGGCACCTGTGGGCATGTTCTGACTCGATGACTTGTGTAAGCACAGCCATTAGATGTCAGATGTGGCAAGGGAAGAAGCAGTTTGGGATGTGGAGTCCTCTGTCTGGAAGGACGTGTGAGGGAATAGAGGCGCTCACAATGAGAAGGATGATCACAAGCCGTGAGAAGGCATCCGTCTATCCCAGTGTGTAAGCGACCTGCAGGTCATTAGATGAAAATCTTGTTCATAGAACTAGCCAAGCTGACATAGAAAATTGTCCGAGAAAAAACTCTGCCAAGACAGTCAGTACCATCGAGACATAGTTCGCATGCCCTTTCCCATGCTGTTTAGTGGCACACCTTGTAGCATGGTTCCTCTTTAACATGGGGCTTCATTCAGCCGCTGTGAGCCAGCTTGATGGTGACAGTCACATTGTCTGTGATCACGCTTTATAACATTGCAGTTTGAGAGTCTGCTTTCTCAACTGCAGTTTTCCAGAAGAGAGAGAGAGAGAGAGAGAGAGAGAGAAAGTAAATCGTAGTTCTAATTTGGTGGCGATTCAGCTTTACCAAGTTAAGAGAAGCCTTCCATTCTCTGTAGTTATTTTGAGACAGGCTAGCATGGAAGTGTGGATTCTTGATACAGAAAAATATAAACTTTTACATGGGGCCAATTTTTTTTCCTTTAAAGAAGACAGTGCTAATAAATCTTGCTGTATCAAGACCTTGAAAGAAACTGAAAATATGTACAGATCTCAAATATACCCAAGAAAAGTACTTTATATTACCCCGCTGCGGCTGCTGCTTCGTAATGGAGTTTTAGTTGAATGTAATCTCCTCCACTCAAATTTATTTTTGAGAAATTGCCACCCTGAAAGCTGAAACCGTTTTTGTCATTCAAAAGAAGCGGAGGATCAATACGGAAGCTCTCCTGCTAGTTGGTACAGTCAACTTTGGTGTTAAAAGATTTATGATAAGAACATATTTCTAAATATATTACACAGCATCAGTGGAGTAAAACCCCAAGATAAAACTTTTCTTTCATGGAGAAGGAGGTGGTCTGTTTATGATTGTAATGTTTCACTAAACTATAACTCAGTGATATTTTATTCCAATTAAGTCCTCCTCAGTAGTAATCCTTTTTTATGATGAGCAAAAGTGAATAATTCGGGGTATGTTGCCTCCAATGAATTGTTGTATAACAAGACTTGATGGTAATTCTACCTTTTCCAAAATCTGATATCAGGCAATTTATCTTCTAAATAATACTCCTGAGTGCCAACGTGGAAATGTTTTGGCTTCAGCCCAAATCAAACTTGAGGAAGCGGATTCTCCCGAGCATTTGTCTAACTCTGTAAATTTAATTGTTATAATGAATAGAATACATGTGTCAAGACGACTTGTGCTTTTAGCTGTTCGCTTCTACCCCTCAGCAGAGAGAGCACCATGACAAAGACTGTTGTTAACTCTTAGTGGAACTTGGGAGGAGGAAGGAGGCACAGAAGAGAGGACACGAGGGCCGAAGAGTCACTGTTTGTAAAGTCCCAGTTCGAGTTAATAATCTCTCAGCAGTTCAGGGAAAAATGCCGCCAGGAGACAGCAAAACAATGGACGGGAAATTTTAAAAACCTGCAAATATTTGTCATAAGATGCATGATTTTTGGATTAAAAAAAACCACACTCAAGGGGATGTGCTCCAATCTCCTTCATATTGTCTTTAACTATTATTTTCCTTCTTTTACCTATCTTCCTACATAGTATGTTTCTAAATTGGCTTTCATACAGCATCTTTCCATAGATGATGGAATCCAGTGTCCCGTCCAGGTCAGAGGTTAAACAGAGGTAATGTGCAAAATTATTTTTTGGGGGGGGATGCATTTCTTTTAAAAAAAAAAACTGGAAAAAAAATGGAGACCAAGATGGCCATAACCTCTTGCCTTTAGTTTTAATAACAGAATTAATTTTAGTAACAGAATAATTAACATGAAACAACAGCTATTGATAATTTCAAGTGGCTTATCAAAGGCCGCGCTCTGCCGTTTCCTTTCTCTACTTAGGTGTGCCCATGTTCTCAGTCTTCTCTACCCTTGTGCTTTGAAACCATCGACTATAATATTTTGCTCATATTTCTGATGGTCACAATTCTTGGGATACCTGGACATTTCTTCTGTTGTGTGCTTAGCACAGTTATTACTGTCGAGTGTGACCAGATGCATGTTTGTAACCGCAACTCCTACTTTCAGTCAGTTTGGGGAAGACTGGGTATTTTTCAGTTCGACTTACTAATTCAGAACTAATTATGCTATAAACTTGTGCATGATACAACATGGGATGAATTCCAGCCTTAAGAACTTGCAGGGCGAACCAGTTATTAGTTGGACTACAGGAACATTGCAATAGAGCTAGGTATGGAGGCTTCTGGTAGCTCTGAAGAGGAGTAGATCTAGGAAAGGAATCTCAGACTGCAGAAGGGCTCACTTTTGCAGGGTAAGTAGGAGTAGAAAAGTTGGCTAGCTGCATTATCAGGTGAAATTCAAAGGATTTTAATGCATAAAGTGCAGTAGCCAGAAGATCATGGAAGTCTGTTGAACATTATTTGACAGCCCCAGTTGAAGGGAGCTCTGCCATTCCCGTTTTTCTTGTCTGCCTAGTCAAAACTGGTGTGTTGGTTACTTCTGAAGAACTCCTGGGAAAGGAAAATTAGGTCAGAGCACAGCCAGTGCACAAAAGTCTGGGTCCATGAAGGGCTTCTACTCATTCCTGCTCTTCCTGTATTAGGAAGACCACAGTCAGGTGGTCATGCCTAACTGCAATAGAGACTATATACCTCTGTTACCATGACTACCAAGGGATCCCTTGTGTTATCCAGGACTAAAAGCAAAGTTTCGAAAGTTGCTTTTCCCCGTGTGTGTGTGTGTGTGTGTGTGTGTGTGTGTGTGTGAATTTATGACATTTCATTATAAACATTCTATTGCTTGAATTTTAAGGTATGAACTGAGATGTTCTTTAGTGGTAGTATACTTGCTTAGCATCTGCGAGACCCTGGGTTTAGACCTGCAGTAATTAAAAGATTTGTGATCTGTGAAGTGTTTTTCCTGTCATAATCTGGTTGGGAAAATTTCCATTTCTCAATTTATTTTTGGTCTGTATCACAAAATCGGTTTAATTCTAATTTATCTAGCAAGAGCTCCAAAGCCTGAATACTAAGTGCTTCCCTAGCATGTTGGTTAGCAAAGTAAAACTCTGGTTGATGGTAGGATGTAGTTCTCACCTTGGACTTAGCTACATAGTGTAGAGTTAAACCTTATACAGTTGACTTTTCAGGCCTTATTTCTGTTTTTGTCAGGAATATTACTAAGTAATAGTTCAGTTGGGCAAGAATAAGAAGGGTCCGGTGGTCATTTCTCTGAGTTGATTATTTTTTTTTTGCATCTAAAATAGCTTGAAATTAGGTGTAAGAAGGAGACCCTAGTTACGTCTTAAGGCTATGTAGAAAGTGGTTAATTGTCTAATGCCACCGTTCTCAACCTGTGGGTTGCAGCTTCTTTGGGGGTCAAATGACCCTTTCACAGGGGTCGCCTACGACCATCAGAAAACACAGATTTGACATTATACATCATGACAGTAGCAAAATTACAGTTAATGAAGTAACAATAAAAATAATTTTATGGTTGGGGGTCACCACGGCATGAGGATCTGTATTAAAGGGTCACAGCATTAGGAAGGTTATATTATCTACTCCCCAATGGAGGATGCATTTATTTTTAGAGCCTTTGGACTAAGGAGGAAAGCTGGGCTGAATTGGGATGGATGCCCATAGCCTGAAGATATGCCCGAGCTTTTCCTGGGGTGGTTTTGGTTATTAAGGCTTGGACCACAAAGTCAGCAGCATAGATCTACACCTCTGTACACCTTCATTGTCCTTTTTATCTCTTCAATAGTTTTTAGAATTGAAGGTCTAAGACATAAATCATATCGTCATTTCGAGTTCACACGTCAGCAACAATCAAACAATCAAACTTTACTGGAGAATTTTTTTGTAGCATTTGAATGAAACGTGTGTTCTCCTTGCTGATGCTAAACTCAGAGTAATGAGCTCAGTCAGTTTTGAGAGTTACGTGCAAGTCAACCCGGAAGAGTCAAATGGAGATAAAATGGCTTGCTAAAATGTGTGGGAGCTGGACAGGTCAGAGTGAGTCAAAATAAGGCAAGCTTTAGTGGCACACTGTGGTTCTGGGGAGACTTTTGGAGGTGGTGGTTTCTGTTAGGCACATGTGCATTTCTATGATGCGCTTTAGACAGCTTGTTAAGGGCGAACGTGTATTTCGGGAACCATTTTGGATTGTTCTAGTCCGTGACCTCTAACCCTGTCTTTTCATTCAATAACAGGATACTGCGTTATTACCGAACGTAAGTCCCCAGGCAAGCCTCTTACTTCATGGCTAGAACCTAAAACTGAGTGAAGAAAAGGCCATGGTCTCACAGACCTTTTCAGCCATTGCCCCAGTGACTAAAACCACAAGGCGCAGGTCCTTGTGGGACATTCCAAAATTAGGCCATAGCATGATACCATCACGCTGACTTTTAAAAAGTTTAAATGGTGGAGCGGCCAAGGTGAGTCTAGAGGGGGAAGGAGGCTGTAGCGCTAGGGTGTGGCAGTCCACATAGCCTACGCCCAGATCATGGTGTAAAGAAGATCTCCCTTAGAAAGATATGGAGAGCACAGCACAAAAGGGCTTTGTGACTTCTGAGAAGTAGGAAATAAGGGAAGGAAGAAATTTGGGAGCCAGTTGTGGGTCTGAAACCCGGGGAAAGGCGTGGGAGCTGTAATGGGGTTATCTCAGCGTGGGTAGAAGAGTTAGCTACTCATGCAGGACGGGGAGGGGCTCGGCATTCCAAAGATCAAGTGGAAGTTCTAAGTCGAGACAGGTGGGTTAAGAGTTTGGGTTAAGATGAGAGCTGAAGATGGAGAACTGGAGGCCATTAGGAAGCAGGTAAAATTTAAATCCACGGGCTAAAATTGGCCTGAAGAAGGGTACAGTGGCTATACCCTTCTTCTCCTTTATAAGGAATAAAATCGTTCCTTTGCACCTCATTTTCCCATTGACGCTTTTAATAGTTTTAATCATCAATTTCAGTGCCATGGTGTGTCTCCAATCCTATACAAAGCTAATCAGTATTGATGCAGTGAGTTTGTCAGCAATATGAAAATTAAAATTTGAATTCTGTTTCCAAATGTCAGCCCCTTCTTGGTGTACCCACTAATATCCTTTCGTGTGGAGGACAAGCATTAGGAGGGCAGCAGCTGGTAAGCAAGGCTTCGTGATATTGGAGGCTAGAGTCTGAGCAAGTCTTCATTTAAGCACGTGAAGCTGTTTAATGATTTACATATTTCTAATGAGCCTTGGACACATGGTTGTTCTACTAAAGGAATGCATTAATAGAAACATGTCCATCCCCAACCAACTGAAAGAGATGCAATAGAAAGTTGGCCAACGGGTCCTCCTAACACAAAGCTTAGGTTTCTTAGGAGCTGGGAAAAAAGTTGGTAGTGTCTGGAAGCATGAAGGACACCAGTCTGCATCTGTCTGTGTGCTTTCATCCCTGGGTTTCTGCTGTGTCTTGATCATCTTCATCTCAGTTTCCTTATCAAAAGTGTGGGTTATGTGAGATGTTTTCCTGCTTTGAAAGCTGTCCATGCGGGGATCACTGTATAGAATATGATGCGTTAATGGAAGACAAAGTCGATGCCATTTTCAGAATTTCGGAATGTTTGTTTGGGATGACGTAGAATTAAACTTTTAGTAGAAATTGCTTTGGGGATAACAATTTTTGAGTAGGCTGCTATTTGGAGGAAAAGTATGGTCTTCAGGTCCTAGGAAAGAATAATCTAGAAGCCTGAACCTGCTTACTCATCAGTTGTGTGAAATAAATGTTTTAATTTATTAATTTTTAAACATTTTAATAAAAGCAATACATGTTTATTGTGTAGACAGTGTCCGGGGCTGTCAGATGTCCTCAAATGTGTCACTTACTCCTCTTGGTTACCTAATGTTCACACAGAATCATTTCTGCTGTGGTCCGACTCCTGGAACAGACTCCTTGTGGGATAAATATTCTAGAGACTGTTGACAGTAACTCATTCCAGAAAGATGAATGATAGGGGCTTCCCGCTGGGGATTGTTCTTCTCACTTTGTGTGCCTAAAGTTGGGCTGTGCCTTCAGGAATAGCCTTTTCAAACATGGTTCCTGCTGTTGGCGCAGCCTCCTGAGCTGCCCTGGCTTTGGGAAGACTCGAACCCATCTGCTTGTCCACTGTCCTCTACTCACCCTTCCTCCAGTAGCGGGATGGTGACTCCGGCATGCTTCGCTTCCATTTTTAATCTATTCTGCTTTTTAAACAATCTATGTGCCTGGTTTTGTCAGTCAGTGTATTTTTAGGATGCAGAGCGACATTCCTCACTGAGACCCTTGTACAGCCGTGACATTCAGCAGTGCAGGGTTTAATACTTAGTAGACATGAACTGACCAACACTGTTGTCTTCATTATCTAAGAGGCACAGAGCACACGGGTGAAGGAAGGTAGCGTCTGTAAACATGTGGGAAGAAAGGGCCTGGATACAGAATTTCAGCTTCTTTCAGGGCACTGTTCTCTCTCTCTCTCTCTCTCTCTCTCTCTCTCTCTCTCTCTCTCTCTCTCTCTCTTTTTTCAAAGCTGGCTTGACCTTAGCTTCATTGAGTAGGCACATCTCAGTTTCACTGAGTTTGTAATATCTCCTTCCAGTTATCTGGGTCATGTGACCAGATGGCTCTAGGGTTTAGGTAGCATGTTTGATATGCCTGCTCAGTGATCAACAAAGATAGCAGTTGAGTTGGCTGAATAAGTGAGTTATTATGATCACATTCCTTTGTTTCATTCCAGATACCATGATGCAGGCTTACCATAGTATAATGAGCACAGGATGTTGTTATTGTCATTGTAGATTCAGAGACGTTCACTGTCTGTTTGGCAAAGTTTGAATTTGCATAGGTGTCTGTCTAGTTTCATAGCTATGGATCCTAAACATTATGTAGACATGTCTTCTAGAAAACGGGCAAATGTGGGCAGCCTCAGAGTTCAGGAAGGAGACAAGAGCAAGGACAGAGAGAGGACCTCATCTCGTAGCTTCCCTTTGGTCTGACTCAAGGGAGTCTGCAGCACTAGGTCTTTCTTCAGATGCTTTTCAGTTACCCTGTTAGACTCTTTTGTTTGTTTATTTTGCATTCAACTTATGATCATGTAAAGCTTGTTGGCAGTCAGGAGTCAGTATGAAAGGTGGAAACACTTCCTGTGGTGAGGAGGAGCTTCTGTCTGGTACCACCTGGAGGAAGGGTCTGATGGGAAACGGAATCCATCCATGATAAATCCATCCATACTCTTTTTCCAGTAGAGTCCCCTTTCCATTAGTGTCCCCTTTCCAGTAGAGTTCCCCTTTGCAGTAGAGTCTCCCTTTCCAAGGTTGGCGCTTAAGAACCCTGTTCTAGGACATGCTAGGTGGAAGTTTGGACTGTCTCAGAATACGAATGACAACAAGGAGCTGGCCTTTCATTCCTGTCTAGATTTAGACTTTTCCCCCACCCCTGTCACCCAGAATCTGTCTCTTAATGTCTTGAGCACCTTGAAGCTGTCGGCGCATACCAGATGAGTCTCTTTTGCAAGTGTTTCAAAGGTCTGAAGCTGAATTCTCGTACCTTGGTCTTATCAAATGAGATTTGGCTCCTCCCTGTTCTGGCACCTGGACTTCCTGCTGCATCCCTTCTCCAGCCCTGCTCCATCTTACCTACGTTATTTCCTCAAGGGTAGCACTGGAGCTTGGCACACTACTACTAAGAACAAAACATTCATCGAGTAAACAAATTATTTTTGATAGAAGTTATATTAATTAACTCAGGATTAGAGGTGATGGATTATCAGGATGAAACCTTATCAATGTAACTGGGAGAAACTTTAAAGCACTGCGGAAACATGAAAGTCTTAAAGATCATATTAACAGACTCACTTTGAATAAAAGTTTCTCAGTTTATACCTGGATCTATCAAAGTCTGTGGCCCTCCAGTCACTTTGGCACCTAGAGAGATAATTAGTTATTATAAGGTGGCATTCACCATGTTTTTGATATGGGATAGCTGCTCAGAGCTAGGCAACTCAAAAGTATTTCTTTTAATCTTTATGTTGCTGAGTAAATACCTTCTATTATTCCAACTTTTGCATGGGACTCTGAGCCGCTCAGAGGTAACTTGCCAAATGCCACATACTAACCAAACTCCTAACCGCATTGCCTGGTGTAGCATGTTAGTGTGTGAGGGAGCCTCTTCTGAGACACTTCTTTTTTGTCTTAGAGAAGCACCGCACCCCGTGTCAACACATGTGAGGCTATGGATGGCGCTATCAGAACTTAATGGGTAACATTTTTTGTTTAGCGTGATTGACACAACTTCCTGGCACAGAGGAACAAGAGGGAGCAAATTCCTAGGGTACAAAGACTGTTGTTTTCCCCCAAACCCTTGGAGTTAAAGAGGAAACATGAACAGCATTGCTATTTAGAATAGTAACTCAATAGAACAAGGAAAAAGAAGATCATGGGTAGTTTTTAAATGAACATCTCATGTCATAATCATAACCTCTGCAGGTCAGATATCTGAAGGGAAAATATCCTCCAGGAGAATGGCCAAGAGTCACCGATACATTCAAATACTAAAGGTGGTAGTAAATTCTAGATGTATTTCTAGATGTATCTTAAACACCACCGTCTTGTGATTGTGTTGATCTGTGGTATAGTATATTGCCTGATAAACATAAATAACCATCACCACCGCCACCCAAATGTACTACCAATCCAGATCCGAGCTGTGTGCATTACAATGGGATCTCTCAGGCATGCGATGGAACAGCCTAGGTGGGAAGATGAATATGAAATGATGTAGGCTGGGCTGCCATAGAGGTCCACCCTATCATCCTCAAATAACAAGGGAAAAAGAAACAAATACGCTCCTGTATCTTAACTCCGAGAATTGCCAGCATTTAGGAAGCACAGGCAGGGAATAAAATCCCTTGAAACAGCTGCAGGATCTGATGCCTTCCAGTCGCTCCCACATACCAGTGGAACCTCATCCAGGTGAGCCCTGTGGTCTTTGCCTCCATTTCTAACATTCCTGCAGCAAAGGAGGCAGATTTGTACCAGGAAAGTGTCTACCCTGGTAGACCAGTAGCAGTACAAGGGCCCCACAGGATACGTCCATAGCGGTTTCTTACTTCTGATTTTCTGCCTCTAATTTCAAGTTTCCTTGCTTTTGTGGTTTCTAAACCTGCCATTTATATGGTTCCAATATTTTTAGAGGGTTGAATATCTTACTTATCACTGGAAACCAGGGGCCAGTTAGTTAAGGTTCCAGTTGAACGTGAAATGCGACTTCCTAAGCTTGTCATGCATCAAACTGTTATGGCTGGCAATTGTTTTAAAAAAAATTCATTTTGTTATGAACTAGCCTGTTTTCAACTGGGCTGTTCAGAGATGGATTGCTTTCTGGAGTTTTTGACAGGTGTAATTGTTAAGGCGTCATCTGTTCTTGTTTGCACAAAATACATTTTAGCTAACTGTAGGACCTGCCCGCTAATCTTTCTCACATCGTTCCATTCTTTGCTCGCCACTAGACAAATCCCCTGTTATTTGACCAGATGGTGGAAAATCCATTCTCATGATAAGTTGCTTCTAGTTTGCATTTAGATTACCTGCAAAAATGGAACAATTTACTACTCTGCCTCTAACCATCTCTTTCCTCCCTTTTCCCTTAGTTTGACTTCTTGTAACTAATTATTTAAATTCTGCCCTGTGAGTTAGAATTAGTCATAGCCTACACGTTCCACATGTATGTAAATGCACTTAAGTCTTCCCCCCCAGCTGTATGATGAGTCCATCTAGACAGCAGTGACGTGAAGGGAAGGGCCGCGGACTGCTTGATGGGCAGGCGCTCGCTGTGGTTCATCATAGTTCCGCGATTGAAAGGCGTGTTTGAACTTTTTACTGGTAGCGTTTAACCTTTAAAAAACAAAATCCAGGTGAAGAAAATGAACTCAAAAAGCCTTTGGTTAGTAATGATCCGTTGTAGCCAGAAAGGGGAAACACGGAGTGTTAAGTGAACGGTGCCGCGGGGCTTTGTTCTCTGCAGACTTTTTGTAGGTTGGTTTTTTACACCTGATGGTTTCCTCGATGGTACGGGGCAGGTAGACCCAACCTTCACTTTAACCCCGGCTGTCATTAGAGGGGCTGGTGAAGGGGATGGTCCATTTTATTCATTTTGTCTTTCTGTCTCTTTACGACATACCTTTCCAAGATGGTTTACAGAAAGGCCGAGCATCAGAACTGTTCTTGGTAAATGCTCCTTAGTTCCTCGTTTAGTTAAGAGCAAACAGCCAAAGAGCAGCAATAAAACAAGAAGATCCCGAATAGAAATGCGGAGGAGCTCAGTGTGGTCTCACACCATATATGCTTTTTGTTTTTAATTTGTGATTTATATCATCTGATGTCGCTGCTTCCAAACTCTTCTCAGAATGTGTTTTCGTAAACTTAATGGCTAAAACAAATTCATCAGGGTGACCCTGTAACTGCATCTTGGAAACCAGCTTGCTCTTCACATTGAGCTGTTTACGTATCCTGCTTTCCCGGGTTAGCTTTACAATGAAATATCACACGGGTTAATGAAAACCTCTGGAATTCCAGTGATAGTTAATGAGTACATTTATGCCAGAAGTTGAGTGCAATAATCAAATGGGGCTTAAAAATCACTTTAAACAAGGGGCAAATGATTAATTATAAATAGAACTGTTGGCCGACTAAATTTAATAAGAGATTTGGGGCCAGACTGATTATAACACAGACAATATGTTAAATAATATCCGAGGAAAGCATATAAATACAGCTCCAGGATAGAACTGAACTTTTTAAAAAGTGCTGTCCCCAGGTATATTGGACTTTATGAAATATTAAGTAAACTTAATGACATTAGAAACACACAGAAATTAGAAAAGGCTCGTCTGAGGTTTTAAGAAATAAGGACAGACTGCATGATTTAATTACTATTGAAGGGGATTGTGGTGTGTGTGTGTGTGAGCATGTGAGAGTGTGTGTGGTGTGTATGAATGTGTATGCATGTGTGTGCATGTGCGTGCATGTGTGGTGTGTTTTGTGTGTGCACATGTGTGTGAATACATGTGTCGAGCGTGTGTGTGCACATTTGTGTGAGTGTGTGTGGTGTGTGTTTGTGTGAGTGCATATGTGTGAATGTGTGTGCATGTGTGTGTGTGTGGTGTGTGTGCGCACACATGTATCTACGTGCGTGTGTGATATTCCTGAAGATTAGATATTCTGTTACTTTTGGTTCGAGTTATTAGAGCAAACTGCTTGGTACTCTTACTGATATTTTTGTATTGATTAAATTCCATGACTTCCCACTAAAATAAAACAAGATAGGTTTCTTATTACCTTTCCTCCTGAATGAAGAGATTTTCAATAGAAGGAAATGGTCAGAAAATGCCTTTCAGCATTTTTATGTTTGTATAAGGCAGGGAGTCTCCAATGAATTTATATGCTTAAGTGATACAAAGAAAAACTGTGTAAGCCCTCTCCTTCCCCTTTGCCTTAACTGCCAGAAGCCTGGAGCTGCTGTAATCAGCTCATCTCAGGTGCCTGTTAAGGTCTAACCCTCGCTCCCGATGGCCTTGCCTGTGTTTTCATCCCTAATTGGGTTCAGTCCCGTGAGCTGTATTACATCCCTTTAGAAGCCAGTAGTGTACACACGCCGTAGAAATTGAATAAAGCTGAAAAACATATTAACTCAACTATGGTTTTATAGCTAATTTACAGTTGCCTCCTCTCGCAATGCATGATTGGATTAATGACAATTATGTAACGAAAACACTAATGACATTTGCTGGTTTTTCTTTCTTTTTTTTTTTTATAACATTTCCTTTAGAAAATATTCATAGGGACTGTAGAGTGAGTTCAACTTCAGGCCTGTGTCCTGCTTTTCTTCTGCTTTTATGATTGAGATTGAGAGTAAAATTGTTCCCATGAAGAACTGCAATACTTACTTTGCTCTGGCTGCAGCTCTCTGAAGTGGGAATTCATACGCTATCGTTCATGTGCCCAGTACAGTTCTGAGTAGAGCCCAAAGGGTAAAGAGCAAAAATGGTTCCATTTCAGCACACTTGTTAGCCTGCATTCTGCTTGACTGTAGAGAATCTCTAGTCATGTCTATCTGTTTTTGATGCCTCTACAGAATAACTGCGCAGCATCCCCTGCCCAACCAATCAGAATGTAGGAAAATCTACAGATATGACGGAATCTACTGTGAATCTACCTACCAGAAGTATGTTGAAATCTTTGTGAGTCTGCCTTCTGGCTCGTGCATCAGTGCTTGTGGTTGCCAGTATTCAAATAATATATTTGTGTTGAAGCCTTATTTTTATCGAATTGATTTGAGGGAGGGGGGAAAGCCAAATCAAACAGAATGAAATGAAAACAAAAAATTTACCTCTAAAATCGAGGAAGGGGGGGAGTCTATTATTTTGAAATTATGGTCGAAAAGGTTATTTTTTAAGTAGTTGTATTAAAGCTCTTAGGTAAGCCTTTTTATATTGCAATAAACAAGTACTTATGTGCAAGAAAATCTCGGCAAAATACATCGCACAGGTGCTACGCATCTTAGGGATTTGAAAGGTGTGTTACGTATAAATTAGCTGTCACTTTTTTTCAATCCTGTAATGGAATGATGAGTTGTAATTTGCATAATCCTTTAAGAAGTCAAATTATACTGTCATGTAGCAGACTTAACATGCTAGCTAAGATTTCAGAGCTTTGCAGCTAATTACTATGTACCTTACAGGACAGTTAAATTGAAGTTGAGTCCTCTGTCTTTGCTGCCTTTTGCTCTGTCCATTACTTAACGGCAGGCATCCGCACTTTGGGTGATGCCGTCCAGGTAGACGCAGGAGGCAGCCCGTGGTCGCTATGGATGAAGTAAACAGGCTGCTGTGGAGAGGAAGTGGCATTTGAACATAGCAGAGTTTGATTTCTGTGGCTTTGGCTCAGAAGGAGTTGTGTTTTTTTGTTTGTTTGTTTGTTTGTTTTTTTTTTGTTCTCCCCCTGAAATGGTACAGCAAAGAGTCTTCTGAAAAAGAATAAAAATATATGCTTTTTAAAAGCAATTATGGAATATTGGTTGAAGAGAGATTAACATCAGTTTTCTCTGTGGAAAGTGTAAAGTAACGTTCACATGGTTGCTCAGAAGGCATTAGTCCCGGCATGCTTTGCAAATATACGGTGCTGGGATTTTGTCTTTGTACTGTTTTGGAGAAGAATGTCAGTTTTGGAAAGAATAAAGCTCCCTCCCTAGAATTTCTGAGTACAAGTTGGTGAGCTTCGCTCCCACCCATTCCTCCACCTGGTGGTGGAGCATCTTCTTTCATGGTGTCCATGTTTAAGACAATCGGGAAACGAGGGTGGCTGGGAAGGCCGGGAACTGACACACAGAGGGTCCCTTGCCTTTGTGACTTCAAACAGTGTTTGATGATGACTGCATGGGTCCATATTTACCATGCTTCATATCTGGCTTTATTGATTGATTGAATCGGTGTAACCACAGTGAAATATTATTTTCCATTCTGTGCCCCCTCCCCGCGATTACTTGAGTCTTGTGGCTAGGCTTCTGTAGTTTGTTGGTGAGGCGTAGTTCTCTTGCAGTATGTGGATATTTCAAAGAAGCCTTTTGTTGTATAGGAAGCAGTCCTTCAAGGACATACTAAAGCACCAATTGATTGTTGGCCCTTCAAATAATGGCACCCAGCAGTCAGCTATTGTTCATTTGTAATTAAGCTTGCTTCCCTTGTCTGAAATCGCCATCTGCTTCGAGGCAGAGGCTGGTCAGTGACTGAGGAGCACCGTGGGCCGTGCGTGATTTAGTTTATGGTAAGGCCTCTCCTTTCACCCTAGGAATCATCTCTGGGGACTTTTGTTGTTGTTGTTGTTTTGAGAGTCATTGTTATCTGCCGGCGAGGTAGATGCAGTAGGAGCACAGCTGTGACGGCTGGGGATAGTCACTTGGGGGATATTCATAACAAGGAAATATTGGCAAATAAATGATGAAGAAGGGGAGGAAATCCCCATGATGTTCAACCGGGGCTCTGTCACTGAGATGATTAATGGGGGTGGGTAGTGAGGATGCTTAACTGTATTGTCTGGTAACGTGGTAATGGGAGTGTGCATTCCACAGCACCTGTAGAGAGCATGCTGCGTGTGCGTGTGCTGATGGGGAGTGACTGGATTCAGATCTTTTCCGAGGTGTTTACCTCACCTCTTTAGCATCTCTGGCTCTTAGGAAGCTGGCGTCAGTGTATGTTACAGAGACTATGTCTATTCAATCTATTTCCTAACAGTATTTAGATAGCTCGGCTCTTCCACTGTTTTGTAGGAACCATGGCATCTTTCAGTGCAGTGAGGGAATGTTACCAGGAGTAGGGAAATGGCGATCACTCGGATCTGCTTCCTAGGCAGACAAGGACCCAAAACCTTGTTGAGCAAAGGGCTAGACTTTCCATTGTGGTAGGGAAAGACAAGTTTCTAAAGACCCCATTGTTAGTTCTGGTGAAGGAGTAGCTGTCTTGGAAGACTGTCTAGCTTTTAGTGTCAAGTGTTTACCACCCTGATTTGATTGGCATGAATTATCCACTTGCTTCAAGGCATCATTTAGCAACTATAATTCTTGGATATGTGGGAAAATTCCTTTGCCTCCTTGGATCTTTATAATTACTGCCAGGCATGGTAACCGCTCAGGCAGATGATGTAGAATCCTGTCTTCAATGAGTCTGTTGTCTGTGCTGTTGAAATGTTTTCTTGAACTCCGGGTCACAACCCAAAGAGAAGGGGTGGGTTCATTGTAGTGATAAGGTGAGCAAGAAGAGAATGTTTTCATGCGTTGTAAGTCAGCAAGTGTTTATTTGTTGGTGCTTCTGTCTTGCTTCTACCCCCTGCGTGCCTTGACTCAACTGCACAGGTATGTGCTGAATGGGTCGCAAGGGAAAATGCGTCTACTAATGCATTTCACATCCCCCAAAGAACAAGAAATACTGTCGTACAGGATCAGGTAGATAACTGTAAATAGAACTCATGGGCCTGTATGATTCTACATCCAGGGTACAGTAGATTGGAAAGGCCTCAGGCTACCCCATCTGTCTATCATATTCCGGGGTGTGGGGTCCACTTGCATCCACCTCTTTCCATGGGATGGATGACCTCTTATTAGACAGGTGGGATTGGAGAAAGTATTGGCACCACACCAACTGGAAAATGCCGCAGACCGCGCCCTCCGCAGGTTGCTCAGCCCTCACCAGCATGGCACTACTCAGAACCCTTCCGGCGTTAGCCTGTGGTTCTGTATTGATTGTGACTTTCTATTACATTTAGATTTTACTTGGGAGTTTTCCAATGGCTAGGCCATTTCAATAATATTAAAAAGATTAAGCAAATATAGCCATAAAGCCTGTGATTAACTGCTTCTGCAGCTCTATTTATTATTGAAAATACCTACTATTTTTAACTGCCTTAATGGATTACAATAATATGCCTTCATTTTAGCAAACTCATTTATAAATTACTGGATTTGATTGGGTTGTGCCAGTGTTCTTTCAAAATTAAGACAGGGTTTAATTTTCATCTTTAAAATGTAAAAGTAAAAGCAATGTAGACACTCAGAAAGGGGAAAATGACAGTTTTTATTTGTTTATCTGCGAGGAGTTGGGAGAGAAAGACTATGATAAAATGTATTGTATAAATTTCTTAAAAAGCCAGTAAATTCAAAAAATGTAAAGTAAAATAAGAAATTAAAAAGATGTATGAAAATCGATATCACATTAAATTTATTTATGTATTGCGTGTGTTGGAGGAGCATGCGACAGCACAGATGTGAAAGTCAGAGGCTGACAGCTACAGCAGCTGCTGCGTCTTCCATCCTCTGGGTCTCAAGGCTCCAATTCAGGTCTTCAGGTGTGGTGGCGAGGGCCTCCACCCGCTGGACCAACTCACAGGGCCTTGCTTTGGGTTTAAATGAGAACAGGAAAATATGTGGCTTATGAAACAATCACCAACCGGAGAAGGCACTGTGGTAATGATCCTATAGGTATCAAGATTATTTGAGCCAGGTATGGAGGCACACACTTGCGCTTCCATCACTAGAGAAACTAAGGCAGGAAGATCATGCATTACAGGCTAACTTGAGCTATACAGCTTGATCCTATTACAGAGGGTAGAAGCTGGGAATGAGGAGATGGTTCAGCCATTAATTCATCTGATACTCAAGCCCGAGGGCCTAACCAGCACCCATATAAAGAGAGAGGTGCGGTGTCATGGTGTGTGTGTGTGTGTGTGTGTGTGTGTGTGTAACCTCAGGCTGGGGTGGGAGGAGGTGAAGACAGATGGATCTCTGGAACACACTGGCTAGTTTGTCTAGCTAACCAATGATCTCTAGGTCAAGGGAGAAACTGTGCCTTCAAAAACAAGGTGGAGAGCAATAGGGAAAGTTATCAGATGTCCCCTTCTGGCCCCCATATGTCAAAAGTGTGTGTATGTGTGTGTGTAGTTCAGTGGCAGACTGATCACCTAGCATATACAAAACCCTGATCTGATCTCTAGCACTTAAAAAAAAAAAACATAGTAGTAGCAGTAGATTAACTAAGTTTGATTGAGACATAAGCGCTCCAGAGGTTAAGTTACAATTCACCCTAGAGTTGGGCCCTGTTGCTGAGGGATATACAATAAAGTAGGATATCCTTTAGACCATGTTCAAGAATAGTCATGCCCCCCCCCCACTAGAAAGCCTGAGTCTGCAGGGACTGCCATCCATCACCAACCTTGCCTGAAGGCCTGCAAGACTCCTGTGTAATGCAAAGGTCCCATCTGGAGAACCTTGGCTCAGAAGTGCAGTTAACAGTGAGTGCCCCATTGCGAATGTGTTTGCATTAGCCTTGAACTTCTGTTGCCTAGAGCAAGAGGGTTCTGGAAGAGTAGAAGGTGTGTTTTCTAACTTTCTACTTTGTCCCAGCCCCTCTCCCTCCTTTAGGAGTTCCACTCCGCTTTTCTTCCGCAGCGAGTTACTCTCTGCACGCCTCATGGCAGACCCAGTGTAAACTTGTGGTACTCCTGTCCTCAGAATTCTGCATTAAAAATGTTGTCTATTTAGTAGGTATGGGGAGGGCACATGTGCCATGATGCACTTGAGGAGCCAGAGACAGTTCTCTCCTCCTATCGTGTGGTTCTCTGTGACTCCAGCTCAGGTCCCAGGCTTGGGTGGTAAATTCCCGTTACCGCCCAAGCTGTCTAACCAGGACTCTATTTCACAGTGAGTAAATCTAAAGAAGCGAATTTTTCTTCTCCAAAACGACAAACCTAGAATGCGGGCGTTCTAACCAGTACTGTGTTATGCCTGGTCTTGGCCAAGAAGTATTGTGTCTGGAAATGGGGAGAAACTGACAGGGCCCATGAAGAGAAGAAAGGGCCCACAGTCGTATCGGCTGTGTTGTGGCTGGGTGTTCACTACTGCCACGTGCCAGTCCAGGGAAGGAGTACAAAGTGTATGTGCCTCACCAGCTGCTGGCAGGAGTTGGTCACTTGTGCTGAGGGGCTGGCCAAGTCTTTAGCTTGATTGATTGGTTGTTGCTATCTGATCTTTTCCCCTTATGTTACACTAACATATGTCAGTTGAGTTTGAAGCAGAGCCTAGCAGAGAATCAAAACGAGTTAGAAATAGAGAATGGGTTTGTTCAGAGCCCCCTAGAATCTACATGTTAGACACTGACCTTTGTAGCCAGGGTGCTCCAAGGCCCCACCTCGGGGAGAGGTGCCTTTGGTGGTGATTTGGGGTGAAAGGCAGGCATTCTAGGGTGTGGCAGTTACACGTTTCACAAAGCAGCCATGGGAGGGCAGACGAAGGGTAGAAGGAGTTGAGGCTGTTGAAGAAGGGAGAGCTAAGGCGTGGGGCTGAAGACTTGGAGGAGCACAGGGGCAGAAGCGTGGTATGGTGTGGAGAACTAGACAGGGGTAGGTTGGAAGGGGACCCACAAGGGGTCCACAGCTTCATCGGCTTGGGGCTTTGAAGCTTATTTAGCATGCTTTGAAAGGAAGTCCGTGAAATTCTACTGGTGTTGGTTTCAAGTAGTTTTGACCCGCAAGCATCATGGAGAATGCAATCAGTTCAGAACCTCCCCTGAGCGGACGGCTTCTCCTGCCTAAGGAGTCCTGTGCGAACCTTTCTGTCCTGGACCACTTATAATTTGAGGTGTTCACATACCAGAGAATAAAACATGGAAGGGACAGCAGTGAGGTTTAGAATGAAGGTATATTAATTGCCTTCACTGGAGTGTATATTTTCATTATGGGAGAACCGACGACTTACATTTTTAAAGAATAATTCGTTAGGGACCCAGCTGCAGGATGTAGAACCCTGCAAACGCGAGAGCGGAAAGTAGAGATCGTGGCCTGAAGGGAGGAATGGCGCTCCAGCGAGCCGCTTAAAGACCCTGTTGACTGCTCAGAGTCACATCACCAACCAGCAGTCCCAGAGACCGGCAGCTAGACCAGCGTGCCTGCATTCGGACTTGAACCGTAACTGGGAATTTATAATTTTGTGTGAACTACGGTTGTAGTAAGCTGTGTTCACCATCACATCGGCCTTTCCTGTGGGGTAGGCACATCTTTTAGTGACTCTTTGGGCTTAGCTCAGCGTGCAGAGAATTGCATTCCTTCTGTCATTAGGAGCTGCTCATCTTGCGATCATGAGCACATGTGGTAGGTAGCACTTAGTCACTCCTGCAGGTGGCTGAACATGGATCTGGCTTGATTCTTGCCCCACAGTCATCTAGTGAATCTTCTTTTCCCCTGTACTTTTTCCTTTTCTCTTGGAATAATTCTTTATAAACAGAGAAACAATGTGCTTTGGTCCCGCAGCAGGTAAGAGAGGAGATGCCGTCACTGCTGTTTGTATCTGTAAGACTCAAAGATAGCGGCCACTAGCAAGCTGGAGTCTGCCCGTGCTGTTTTTAGTACCATTGCGTTTATCTGCTTTCCTCTTTGTAGGCATCTATCTATGGGCATTTGTGGGGATGTTCTTGTGTACGAACCCCCAAATGGATCAGCTGGGTAGTTTCTGGAGCCAACTTTGCAGGGGAAGCTAGAGGCTATGCGGTGAGCTTCTACATGGAGCAGCCTTCGGCAGAGATTTTTTTTCTGCTAGGACAGAGATGCTTTTTCTGGTGTAGCTTCTGTCTATATTTTGAAATTTTGGTGAGACCTTTAGATTCCTCTTGCAAGGAGCAGACAGAGAAAAACTGATTATTGAGAAGATTTACAGCAGCAGAAAAAAGTTGCTTTATCAGCTCAGTATCATTTTTATCTAGAGATAGGACAGTGTTGAAATATGGAAATCATGCAAGTAAGAGGCTGAGCCGGATGCTAGAAGGGTGTGGCGAGCAGGTCTAGGGACGCTCACCCTTTTAGGATCCAGATACACACGTGCAGGAGAAGCAGCTGCTGAGGTATGAGACAGGGTTGTGCTCCTGCAGGGAGCCATTCTCCCGCCTGCCAGCTTTGGGTCACTATGGTCTAGTTTCCCGAAGAGAGAAAATTCTGCATATCGTATGTTGAGACATTTATGTCTAGTTCTCCAAGCAAGAAGAGGGCCGGGTGCTCTGAGGGTCAGGGCTCACTCACACCGTCAGGTGAAGAAGGTTGCTTTGGTAGCTTTCCACGGGCAAATCAGAGATCTCTGTGAAGTCCACGGCACTGTTGTAGAATATTATTTTAAGGTGTGTTACTTTTGTTTGTGCACTGGAACGTTTGTTTAACAATGCAAATATGTGTTTGGTTAAGTAAAATTCACCTGCAGTCTGGAGGTTGCATCAGCGACTAGCTGACTGGAGCATGTAGGGAGGAGCCAGGTGGAGAACGGTTTATAAGGAGGCACGGGAAAAAGCACGAGGACTTCTCGGGAGACCGAGGAGGTGAGCTAGGTGAACGGCGTGTCATTCAGCCTCTCTGGGAAGCAGGACTCTACCTCCACCTTTAAATCGTGAGTTTTTCCGTGGGGACAGAGGTTTAGATAAGTTCTCTTAGTAGCTCTGAAAGACTTGGTGCCTGAGGGAACAGAATTTCCCCAGGCTGCCTGCGGCTTTTGTGGCCTAGCTGCTGGCTGCTGACAAGAATAGTCGAGAATAGTTGTAGCTTAAAAGGCAGCAACCATTAAACAAGAGGACAACCTGGCACGGAGAATCCTTTGGGTGCTTGAGGTTCATGTCACCAAAAGGACCCTCACTGCAGTGTTGGAAGAAGTAATTTCCCCTCTCCCTCCCTCAGCACCCTAGGCCTCCGTCTTTCGGCCCCTGTGGTGTCACTGATGAGGAGAGGCCTGCTTCTCTAGCTGGCCATTGTGGCTGCTTCACTTAAGCACTTCTGCTGAGGTAACCTCTCATCAGAGTGTCATTTCTCTGGAGATTGCCTGTCAGGGACGCCTCTGGGTAAGCGCAGCCCGATGCCACCCCACCTTGAGACTCGAATACACGCAAACGACATTTTTGAATGACTCCTCTCTTCACTTCCTCTCTCAGCTCCATTCAGAGAACCATTGTAAGGGCAGAATTGAGTTAGCATGGCACCATGGGGCACAACGTGGCACTTGTCGTGTGTGTTGGGGGCATTTGGGTGTCCCGGTGAAGAGAGCTTTTTGTCCAATGACGGAGGCTCTTTGCTCTGGGAAATCAGCATGCTCTCCTGGGGGCCTTCCTGATGGTGAACACGGGGGACACGTGCAGCCGCTCGGATTCTCGTCCCCTGGAGAAACTTTCCAGGTGTCTTCAGTCTGCAGTCTATGTCCACGGTGTTCTCAATGGTGGTCCCTTGCACCTGTAAGGGGGTGTTGGAGTGGCATCCACCCATGGTGAGCTGACAGGTGTTCTGGAGGTCTTGGAGAATATGGTTTAAATTCTTCAGCAAGACCACACACACACACACACACACACACACACACACACACACACGCAGGGTAGGGGGAAAAGAAGAGGAAGACAGATTGCTTGCTTGTTTCATTTCCCTGAATTCTACTTTCCCAGAGTTAGTAACAAATGTATAAGGTTGGAAGGAGTGAAGAATTCTGAGCTTTTAAAAATGTATATTTAAATGTACATTTAAAAATGTATATTTTCTTGCGAAAAGCTTCAGGAAAGAGAACTAGGAAACTAAAATTATGACCAGCCGGTTCTTAAGTAATAGGCAAGTTTGGCTCACTTGCACCAAGAGCATTTTGACTGGGATTTGTGTCTGTTGAGATATCTGTAGAACACAGGCATGAGCCTGAGCCCTGGAGCCCTCAGAGGGAGAGGCTCCTGGACCTAGAAAGGGGGGGCTCTGGCTGAGTGCACTTCATCTCCAGGCAGCACCCACTGAGGCCAGGGTGGTCCTTCTGGAGGTGATGGGGAGGTCAGCAAGGCACCCTGAAGTGGCGTGACGATTTCACCACCCTTTGGGCCTGTGTTGGCTGGTTTTCCACATGAGCTGGTAGACGAGGCTGATGGGAGGGCAGAGGTCAGCATGATGCAAACTGAGTACTCGGTGGTCTCCGGGCATTTTTGCAATTGATCCACTTCTGCTACTTAAATTAGGCAACATTCTGATTTTGTACTTGGGGGACATGAAGGCTCAGAGAAATCCATTCGCTAGTTCATCTAGCGAATAAGAGGCAACCCGATGAATTCCTCCTCTGTGACGCCTCTCTAATTCTGTTCCCAGTGGTTCCTCTCTTCTCTTAAACTGGCCTGTTAACTGGGTGCTTTCAATAACAAGGAACTGCTGTTTGGGGTACCCCAGTGAACAAAGACTCGTAGCCTTAGTGCTCATATGTGGTAGCGCTGGACCAGGCAGTAAGCAGCAGGCATGAAGGATGAAGGGGAATGAGTGTGTTAAGCGGTGGTCAGTGCTGGGGAACAAAAGCAGGCGTCAGGGGAAAGTTAGAACTTCCGGAGGAAGGGTGGCTTGGCCTCATTAGGAAGGTGACATCTGGTCACTATAAGGAAATGACTGAGGTGGGCATTTAGCTAGCTCGAATAAAACACTCCGAATATGATGAACACTTGTGTGAAGGCTCCAAAGCTGTGTTGCTGGCGTGCTGATGGCTGAGGAGTTGGTGCGTGATGGATGAGCAAGGGCAGTGGTAGCTAGTACACGGAAAGCCGGCAGGCCTCAGAAGGCCTTGCGATTTCCTTCAGCCTGACTGCTAGCTGAGCATTCATCTCAGAGGACAACGATGAGGACAGGGGACCTGGATAAAAAGTCCAGTCATAGCTTCAGTGGTTACACTGCAAGTATAGTAGAACCGAAGGGAAGAACTTGGGCTGTGATTTTTTTTTTTTGAGACAAAGTCTTACTATATAGCTTTGGCTGGCCTGACACTGACAGTATTTATTTCTGTTTTTATTTATTTTATTTCATTTTATCTTTGGCTTTTGAGACAGAGTCTTATTATACAGACTTGACCGGCCTAGAATTCATTATTCAGACCAAGCTAGACTTGAACTCAGAGCTCTGCCTGCCTCTGCCTCCCAAGCAGGATTAAAGGTCTGTGAAACCATGACTAGGAAGGACACTTGGAAGCTAGAGTTGATTTTCTGATAGGTGAGATGAAGGATGTGGAGGAAGAGTTAAGTCAACATCAAATCCAAGTTTAAGCTCCAGCGAAGCATTTATTCTCCTGTATATGCAGCATTCAATCACTTGTATGCAAACTTGATCTTCTAGAGATGAGGTGTTACCTCGCTGTGAAGAGCTGGATGTTAATAGGGTGTATATGAGTAACAAGGTTGCATCATTCAGTCATCCCTTAGTCTTTGAAAGTCCCCTCGGAAGGGCCTTGTTTCTCTGAGGGCTGAATGCAACTGGGTATCAAAGACTGTTGGTGATTATTCACGTTCTGTTGAGAGACACTGGCACAGAAAGCCCAAGTTCTATTCCACGTTTTCTGATTAATCTTGAACATGTTGCACACCCTGTCAGCTTATCTGTTTTCTTGTAGTCCTCTCGGGTTTCCTGTGGGACCTCACACATGACTAAAGACAAACTCCTCAGAACTGTAACTGGCATGTACTGCCTTCTGTTCCTAAGAAGGTACTCAAGGAAAAATGAGTTAAAAGATACGCTTACATGCGGAGTGACTCCCCCACCCCCTTAACCATCCACATCCCAAGCCCATTGAGACACATGGATGGTGTGTGAGCAAGCACATGCAGTAAACCTTGCTCTCTTACCCATGGTAGGAAAGTAACCGTTGCACCGTGATCTGTCTTGCTACCTGCTTCCCACTGATGATGGGCACGGAGGCTGGTCAGCAGCCTTTCTGGCTACATTTGATTGACAGACTAGCAAACAGTATTCAAATACCTGATACATAAAAAAATATTAGTGTTTTCTTATTTTTAGCTTAAAATGTTGAATGTGTATTAAAATGAGAAAAATAATTTTCAGGTTAGATATGACTTTCCTAGTACATAAAAGCAATGAGATCACATCAGAGAGGGAATAATATTTTTTTGCCCCAACACAGGAAATTACTATTTTCCCCTCCATGTTTGTACCTTGATACCTAATATCTCCCTTCTTCTTGTTCATTTTTTTCTCTTTATTTGAACATGGTTGTTGTTGCCTTTATCCCTCTTATCATCAACTTATTTGGCTTCCACTCTACGAAAGCACATGCATTCCTGCTCTGGAACTTGGGCAGGCTCTTAGCATCAGAGGGGTTTGAAGAGCAGCGGATTCTGCCTCCCTTGTGCCTGGCACTTGAGGGAGGCCCTCAAAGTCTGTCTGAGCTCAGTATTCCTGGACCCATTTCATACATCCTACATGACCATGCAAGCAGGCAGTGGCTGCCAAGGAGGGGCAGGCAGATACTGAACAAGGATGCTGTTGGGTTAACTTTGTGCATCTTTACTTGAAAACAGTGTAAATTCTGAGCAGCTCCATCACTCATGGACATAGTAAGTGGTGTGAGGGTCAAATTATCAGGCTGAGTTGGAAAGTTGGGGTTGTGTTTTTTTTTTCCCTATTCCTCGGTTTGCATTCATGTGGTCTTTGACTAGGTACAGCAGAAGCCAGGGGAAAATCTGATGCTTGTTTTTTTTTTTTTTTCTTATCATAGCATGAAGGCAACATTCTTAGTGAGAAAGTATTTGACCAAGTATGATCAAAATGTACTCAGTGGTATATAGATATATGAAAGCAGATTTATGATAATATTGTGAAGTCTGTAAAAGTATGGATGCTCTCTTATGTCTTTCTCTACTATGTAATAGAGTTATGGCAGTTGGAGAGTGAACTTTTGGTTTCAGTGTGTGTTTGGAAGAAGTAATTTCAGCTTCTTTATATTTTCCTAAGTTTCTTCTTTGCTACCTGTTGTAGCAAAGCTTACTTATGTGGCATATGCACCCAGAAGAATGCCCATTGTTGACTTGCTGTCGAGTGATTCTGACCCAACCTGTTCAACCACTTGATATATTAGTGGTTTATTATCTTTAGGAACAATATTATGATCATCATTAATAATTAATATTTTGAGTATCCATAAAAGAATAGGATAAAATTTGGTCAAAAGACATGGGAATTATTGAATAGGAAGGCTTTCTAGACCTACACTTATGTGGTCATAAGACAAAGAGAGAATGTGAGCATGCTCAGTAAATCCTAGCAACTGGTTCAAAAGTCCATTCTAAAAATTTTCATAAGCTAAGCTTTGCAGCATAAAATTTTTAGATGTGACTTTAAGTCATATTGAGCTATAGAAACATTCATAAAATTATATGTAATAATTAAAAATAAAACAACCAACAGTGGAAAGCCACAACTTTTGTACATTTAAAGCATTAGATAATGGATAGGAATTTTACGATTCTTTCACTGTAATTATAGTGGTTTTTAGTTTATTTAATTAGGTGGATAAATGCCAAGATTGTTTTTTAGCACATACAAACTGTAAAAGTACACAATTTCTTTATAGTCTACTGAATGATGTCTTAATTTTATGTATGATTTAAGTGTTAGGCCTGTGTAACTTAGTCAACACATATATATATGTATTATATATATGTATATATATAAATTATTTCATTCTAAAAATTATTTGAATAAAACCAAAATTACGAAGTTACTAATGGGGCTATACATTCATGTTTCTATCAAATGTCTGAAGACTGTGTTCTGTTTTGGAACCTTCAAAAATGTCTTACTTTTCCTTTTAATGAGCAGTGCCAGACATTAATATTCTTGCCTTCAATCGTTAGTGGGAAAAGGACTACCCCTAAGAAAGGGAAGAGTTCTCTCTAGAAATTTATCTCAGTTATACAAGTTAACTACAAAGCAGGATGTTCAAAATTACTCTGTAAAGCTAGGCCTGTAGTTTAGTCATAGAGGGGTATCCTAGCGTGTGTGAAGCCCTAGGTTTAACTTCCCGTAAGGAACAGAATAAGTATGGAAATCATTGTAGTCTATTTCCAAATCTAGATAAAGCTAACATTAAAACATGTTAGCTGCCAAAGGTGAAATTCTTTTATTGGAAACGCCCCATGGCCTATTTGTTCTGCTGTGTCACTATGCTCATGCTTTCCCCTGGGCGAATTAAGTTCCAAGAGAACGTGGAGTTCAGTTGATTCATCCTAACCTTGAATGGTATTGTATCGCACTGTGAAGCATGGGCACCGTTTGGCTCAAATCTGTGTTTGCTGCTGTACTAGCAGAGGATGCTGTGGGTCAGGTGAATTTTGCAGGTGTGCACAGGTGTGTGCATATGGTCTGGTAGGCAGCAGAGACCTAGTGCTTTTAGACCTTTAGTTCTCTGGACAGGTATTTATAATGAACTCATTGTCTCATGGGTCTCTTGGACAAGCTCCTTATCAATTTGTGCAGCTTATTTGTGATCTGCATTTTCTTATGGAAGAATAGGTTATGAATTAAAGTGTAAAGCTCTCCAATTTCTACAATTTAAACAAAATACGATGTAGCTCTTATATTCTAACAGGAAAAAGAAACAAGTTAGATAAGAATTAAATGATGGTGACACCATTACTGGCTTTTAATGTCCATTTTACTCACCGGACTATATAGTAATTCTGTAGTTGGGTAAAGTGGGATTGATTGTCACTGTTTTGGAGGCTAGTTGTGTCCCTTCAGACATGAATATTTATTATTTGTACTTTATTATTAAATCCTTACCTGTTTGAGGAAGCTGTAGGTAGCTCAGGTCTTAAGCTGCAGGCAGCTGGGGAAAATGACATGTAACCGTTATTGACCTGTGATTATTTAGTGACTGCCTACGGGACACTAGGCATTGCTCTAGATTCTCAGTGCTTGGCAATGAACAGGATCCTGGATTTCTGTAGCATGGGACTGGTATACAACCAAGAAGGGCAGACAATATGCGGACACACAGTGACCTGTAAAAGGAACATAATTGGGACCGAGGAGTGACAAATGGTTTTGAGACAACGCAGGACTTGGGAAGTATTTTAAGAGCGATCGAGTTCTTACAATTCTCCACATGTCTAGAAAGACCACATCTGTCATTGTGGGGAAATTAGAATTCTTCAAGAAAGAAAGTCTTGAAGCTGACCTTGAGGGATGGAATGAATGAGCTATGTTTGTGTGTAAAAATAGAGGCTGGAAAAGACAGCTTCTTATTTAGGTTCAACTCCGGAATAAGGTTGCTACAAGTAAGGAATTCGGACTTAGCCTTTGCATGCATTTTCAATCTACCAATATGATGGTGGCAAAGAAGAATGGAGTATGTGGGATATTCTAGTTTCTGTTTCTGTGGAATGTGTAAGGAGGCCAGCCGAAAGGTTGGATGATAATTGTGAAGCCAGGTGACGGCATCAGGGTTCTGTCTGCAAGGATAGACTTCTTCAAGACTTACTGAAGGGCTCCTGAGTGCCTGGGTAGAGGGATCATTGCGTATCATGAACGTGATTGGCAACCCGAGAGTTTGCGAGCTGCTCTTCGTGGTCCTGTGTGGTGGCTGTGGTTTACAGGGGGGACAACTTCTTCAGCAGGATTCATTCAGAAAACAATCTTAACTGTTTTGAGGAAGCACCAGAAATAACTCAGGGGACCTTGCTGGGCAGTCAGAATGGCTTACAGATGGATTGATCATTGTAAGTCATGATAAACATTTAATTTCGGCTACACAGACGCAACAAGTGCACATTAATGGGGCAGGGAAGGTGGGAGCTGCAGGTTATCCAGCTTCAGTTCCGTCTGTGAAATACTTTGCTGCATGCACAGGAAAACACAGTGGTTTCCACGCTGGATGAAGAAGAAAGTTCTGTATCGGGGTTTGCTTATGATGGAATGAGCATGTGCAGTCTGTGTGCGTTGAGAACCACCACAAGGCGGGGAGTATGTATCATAAAATTCTTCTGTAATGTGGGCCGTGAGCACTAGGATTCACTCTCGTTATCGCTTTCTTCCATCTAGGTGAAGGAAACAAATCTCACTTTAATCATCGACTTAAAACGTGTAATTAAAGTATTGCATTTTATTTTCTTCTTCAAATTACAAGCTCCAGTTGAGAGATGTTCCATTACGTAGGAAGTTGGTATATATATCCTATACCATGAGTATTTTGATTATTGGGAAACTTGACTTGGACCTTTTTTTATTTTGTAAGATTCATGTCAAAAATATCTTATGGTTTTGTGACCAAGGCTCATATATATTGTACTTACTGTTATATTCAGTGTTCCATTTCTGCTAAGTCACCTGGACTATGGGGATCTTTGTGGTGCTCCCCATTTTTATCAGACAACATGAGTGTGAGTGTCCTGAAGGAATCACTCTATCCCTAGCAGATTCAGTATCTTAGCCTGTGTCACTGCAAAACATGTCCTTCCCTTTAGTAGTTGGCAATTCAGCTTC
Organism: Alexandromys fortis; assembly: GCF_014885135.2. Lineage (NCBI taxonomy): Eukaryota > Metazoa > Chordata > Mammalia > Rodentia > Cricetidae > Alexandromys > Alexandromys fortis. The sequence goes on along the minus strand of NW_026067913.1, from coordinate 8,326,539 downwards.
TTGTTTCCTATCTATTATTGTGAAGTTGCTTGTGAGTTTTGTTGCTAAGGAGTGTCCCCCCACACTCTCCTCATCTCGAGTCTGATGCTACAAAATTGTGATTAGTACCCAGTCCTCCTGCTTGGCTTGCCATGATGTCTGTGGATCATTTGGCAGCAACCGCTAGGTAAAGGAACACATTTTGTTGACACTCTTTTTAATTGATTAAAATGCTTAGAAAATGGTATCAATGTCACTAAATATCAGGCTGCTTTGCTGGTGAAGGGGGGGTGCTTATTTAGACATTAACTCATGTAATGTTTGTTAATGGAGGTTATAGTGAATGAATGCTACAGTTAAGAATTTAGTATGGCTGGACGTTGGTGGCACGTGTCTTTAGTCCCACCACTCAGGAGGCAGAGGTGGGCAGATCTCTGTGAGTTTGAGGCCAGCCTGGTCTACAAGAGATAGTTCCAGGACGGGCTCCAAAGCTACAGACAAAGCCTGTCTCAAAACAAAACAAAACAACAACAACAACAAAAAAAAACCCCAAGAATTTAGTATGTCTTTAGCAAACTATTTTCAAGCCCACAGACATATATTTTGCTTAGTTTAAGAAGCTCTGACATTACAAAACCTGGATACATGGATATTTTATTAATTGTTTCAGAGATGGAATTGTATTAAATATTTAGTTTAGTTTTAAAATGATTCTATTTAAAAGAAGTTCTGTGACTATTTCTATGATAGTCACTGTGACGCTTCACTATATTCAACCAATGAAAGCATCACACAAAGTTTGTAAGTGACACACACTTTCTAACTGTCACTAGAACTGAAACCCCGCGAAGCGGGAGGGAGGTCCCGAACCACTGATAAGCTTTTATTTCTATCATTCCTTCCAATCATACAAAAATCAAAACAGAAAAAAAAAGCTGAATAAAGCAGAAATGCAGGGTATGGTTATTTTTTAGTGAGGGGACAATTTACAATGCTCAGAAGCTAGTAAGTGATAAGGCTTATACCTCAAGGAAAATAGGTACAGTAGACCTGGGAAGCCGGAGGCTAGCGTGGGAGACCGTGTTTGGGAGCAAACAGTTTCTTGCTGAAAGGCCACCTGGGTCCCTAGCTGAGGATTTTATCTTCCCATGGGTGCCAATTTATTAATCCCATCAACAGGAGTCAAGGCTACCTAGGAGCTGATAGATGGAGATTCGAATTATTTACCAAGTTATTTCATGGTATTTATTGACAATTGTTACCTTTGTAAATTGATTCCACCTAATCCTTGCAGAGTAAGGTTTTTCCTTTCTGGGAGACAGATAGATAATACGGTGCTTCTATGAAGGGTTTCATGCCACTGAAAAACTGATTTTGTTGTAGCTTAACGGAAGAGCAGGAAGATTATATTAGCATAGACTCTGGGCCGTTTGCGTTCCCACCGGGCACTGAGTGTAGCTGATATGACATGTCTTGCCTTCAACAGTTGTTTTAACAAGATATCCTTCATATACAATATGCTAAACTGAAAGGCATAACTGAGTAATGCCAGAAAGAAACACTGTTGGCGAAATTCTTGACTTTCATCTTTATCTGATTAGTCCAAAGCAATGTGTTACTCACAAGAATGCATTTTCAACTGAGTATATATGATAAAATGTTCTTTTAAATATCTGTAACTCACAAGAACTACTTTTGGAATGGAGATTTTTAGTTCTATGAAGGTTTTCTGAAAATTATCCAGGATTTTAGGTGTTTGGTATAAGGACGCAGGATAATACACATTCATGGAAAAACCATTTCAAGGTCTGAGACCCTATTCGGCACTAGGCCTATGACAGTGGATCAGATGGGGGATGGTCTGTTTAGGTTACTGTGAGGTTCAAAGAAGATGCAGCTGGACCAGTGATAGAACTGCAAAGGGGTGGCCAGAACGTCCTGAGTGGGAGGATGGCAAAGAGCGAAGTTCAGATGCTCGAGTGAGCCAGGTGGGCTCGTGGGTAGGGCCTGTGACGTCAGCAGCCCCTCGGCGCCCGGCAGCCTCTGTCGTTAGTGTTGCAGCAGCCAGCAAGGCCCTTCCTCATTCTGGATTTATGTTTCCCCTGTAATGTATGGCTCATTTTATACTGTTCTGCATTTTTTTTGAAACTAGGGGTGGTGTGTGGAGAGGAATATATTCAGAACTCCCTGGATGAAAAGTGATATGAATTATTTAGAAGAAAACATAAAAATCAAGTTTCCATAAATATTCCAAATTGCACCTTAACGAGAAACTGTGTTTTGTAAATGTTTAAAAGTGTAAAAGAAAAGCCTTTCTAGTCTAAAAATGGATCCTGACTAATTTACTAATTAACACTTTTCCTCTGCTTAGCGCTTTCCAGCACCCGGTTTAATTACAGTCTCTAGCACCTTGAAGAGTGTTCTAGAGGAGCCAGGGCTGCTTTGCTGAAACATTTTTTTTTTGGCCCCCTTTGGCTTGAGTTTGTGTGAAATAGATAATTTATTTTTACTTCCAGACTCTTTGTTGAAAATACATGCAGTTCTGTGTCCTCGGGGCCAGAACTCTGCTGTTCAGGGGTGTGTCAGCTGTACCCTTGTGTTTGTCTCCAGGATAGAGCTCACTGACCGCTTGTTTACTAAGACGCCAGCAGTTTTAACTTTGAGCCTAGAAATAAAGTGGAGGAAGCCCTGATTCTCCTCCCGTTCATTCCAAATTTGGAGGGTCTTGTGTTTGAACTGGCATCTTCATTCCTCTTGGAAAGGTACCTGCACTGTAGTTGACCTAGCATCATTTGGCATGGGAGGACCAGTACCCTAACTAACCAACTATCACAGGAACCATACATTTGCCTAAATGGTAGGTATAGATTAATAAGGAGCAGATTGGCTAGGTTTGTGTGAGAGAAATTTTCTCCTGGAATAAGATAACTTTAGAGTAACATAACTGATGAATGATGCCACCATTTAATATAACACGGATTGCAGAAATTCTTAACAAGCAATAATTATTTCTAAGTATTCATCCCTTCCCAAGAGAATTCACATAGAAACAAGGGGACTGCCACATGCAGTATCACGTTTCTTGTGTTTCTTAAACCATTAAGATTTGGACAATCTAACATGTCCTTAAAGTAAGGATCTTCAGAGTTATGTTTGATACCAGAAAACAAGTGGGAATTATGTAAACCCTTATTTCCAGTGCTCTGTGTAACCCCGGGATTGTATAACTGCTTTCTTGCTCATACTCTGCCAGGCACAAACGCAGCTCTGCTCTTGACACAGCCCAACACATTAGGGTTCCTGAACTTATCATAGGGCTGGCTTTTGTTTGTTTGTTTGTTTTTCAAGACATGGTTTCTCCTTGTGTAGCTTTGGAGCCTGTCCTGGGCCTAACTCTGTAGACCAGGCTAGCCTCGAACTCACAAAGATTCCGCCAGCCTCTGCCTCCCAGGAGCTGGCATTAAAGGTGTGTGCCACCACGCCCGAGCTCATAGGGCTGTTTTAAGAAATGTTTGTCAATGTGCTTTCCTTTGCCAGTCCTCAGGGTATCCACCTATTCTCCATGGATACGTTTGCTTCCCTGAATCCCTGACTTATATTTTTCGCTTCGCACTGTGAGGTACTGGGTACTTCCTGTGTGCTTATCCCTGACAGGGAAAGGTTACACACTTTTAAAAAACGTGTCTTATTCAACAGAGTTCTGCCCATTCTTGAACTTAAAGATCAATGTTTCTGATCTTAGAACATAGCTCTCTCCTCATGTTACTTTTACAAGAATGAAGCAAGACCCCCAGTGTATAGGAGACAAATGTCACAGAGAATGTTCTTACGGTCAGGACAGGACAGAGCAGAGGAAGATGGAATCAAAGAAGCTGAAGAAACTTCCTGGAAGAAAAGTTTCGAGTTCACCCAGAAGCTTTGGGGCCTTGACCAAATGTTCAAAATGAGAGCCACATGAAATGAGCAAAAAACCCTGAGGCGAAACTGGGCATCTCCTGGTTACCCTCTAATGCGAGCTCCTAATCCCTGGGCAAGGAGATTACAAGCAAGGAGCCCAGCATGAAGCTTGTTAAACTGTTGTTTGTGAGGGGATCAAAGCCAGGGCCTTGAGTATGTATGCTGGGAGAACACACAGAGCTACACCCCTGGGCCAGCTGCAGCCTCTTTCTCTTTGTTCTTTACTTTGGTTCCTGCTTAACGAGGAGAATGTTCTCTTCCTCCTCACCTGTTTTACCTGCCTGAATATTACTCTCCCAGATACTTCTTGTAGGCTATTGATAAATGCCGTTTGGAATATGAATTTGTTCCAGTGGTCTTCTGTACCAGTAATGAACACTGCTAGTGAGCTGGTGTGCACTGTGAACTTGGGAGAAGGGAGTTGTGCCAAGAACATTTCCACATTCTACCTGTCAGTGAAACTCAGATCTTAAAGCATTTAGACCAGAGGGACTGAGGGTTTTTGGAGCATGTTCTTGGAGTCATGGGTGAGAAATCAAACTCTCATTTCAGAACTTGTAAATACAATCACAAAGCAGTCGACGTGGGCATGAGAGTTGAGGCGTCTACCCAGTTTAAGAGTTTGAGAAAAGAGGCCAACTTGCCCCAGCTTATTCTGGAGAACATTGCTTGCATGCAAGGCTCCCCATTGCAAACAGGGACCGCTGCCCCAACCCCAAGGTTGGTTTGCTGCTTCTCATCCCCATAGAAGTGCCTTCCACTCCTGTAAGGAGGTTGTTTTGTGTAAGTAGATGCTGCCTTCTTTTTAAGTGGGAAGGAACCCCCATTATACTCTTTTCTGACCGCATATCTGTGTACTGACGATTCAGACGCCCTGGTTGAAATCATCTTTAAGTCTTTTGTGTCTGGGATTTAAACTGGATCAAAGATTGCCACTGTCTAGGCTTAGTGACCTGGTAGATCCATCCCTTCCTCTCTTCATTTCCCGGGACACTCGGCACTTGCTGTCTAGTCTCATAAGGGGAACCACTTCTTTACAACTAGGGGTGTTGTGTGAATCAATTTGTATTGAACCACTTAGTGTCAGTCCTCGGGGCACACTTGTGTATTTTGGGTTATTTTGGTGTGAGCAAAATGGACTACTCTGGAGGGCAAACTAACATGGTTACCATAGACTGATTTATAGGACTTTTTCCTGGACAACCGAACTTGCAATGATTTCTCTTTAAAGATTTATTAAAAGATCAATTGTCCCCAATGATTGGTCATGCCAGTGAGAAATAAGCACTGTTAAAGCATCCATGAACAGGAAAATTGTGTTATCCACACAGTTGGCATGCGATGGTGGGTGCTGCCCGACTGCCCCAGTGAGAACCGACGCAGGAGCTAACTGACAAGTTTAAAATGGATTCCCACTTGTGTCCCTTTCACTAATGGAATTCATGAGAGTATTTTGATCTGTTTGCCACAGAAGGTCTAGTGTTAAAGGAGGAGGCCTGGCAGGTGGATGGCACACACAGGTGGGGTTGGTAGTCAGACTGACTTTGAAGGACTGTTGCCGCGTCTCTGACATTTTCTAAAGTTTTCATTTGGAAATTTGATGTAAAAGATTTTTCAGACCCTGTCTAATTTGAGTGCAGCTCCTTCCTTTCTCTCTTGTTTTAGCAAAGTATGTTGACTCTGACACCCCTTAGAGACCACGTTGTCAAGATTAGAAATCTGGCAAGACCTGTCTAGATTAAAATGGGAATACAGGGGACTTTGTACTGGGCTGCAAACAAAGCGATTGTGTGTGGAGTCTATACTGCTTTCCCCAGAAGAGCTCTGAAATCTGAGGACCAGGGTTAAGCCTGGCATCCCCTTGGCTGTGTCCACCTGACATAACTTGAGATTGGAAGCTTATTCTGAAGGTGCTCGTGAGTGAGAATTTGGGGGCTTGGAGTGGACTTCTCAGGATAAGCAGAGTAGTGGCTTCATTTATAGATGGTTCTTCAGGTAGGAGGGGATGCCATACAATTCTCTTTACTCTTAGAATACCCCATGCAGGACGAAGTGAGTCCGGGTGCAGCGTAAACACACTTCACGCTGTATGTTCTTTATTATGTACCCCCTTCTAGCTACTAGTCATCTTTGAGCCGGAGAAGACTATAGTGTCTGAAAGCCAGTTCCCTCTACAAGATAGGAAGGGTGCAGAGATTTTCTCCTCTGTGTAGCTCTGAGCATAAAGCCCTGTGGGCATCTAGAATGGAAGGGCACAGCAGGACCCTAGGCGTTCAGGGGAAGGCTGATGGGCAGTCTGTCTGGTCTTGACGCACGGAAGTTAGGCACGGACCTCACATCTTCCTTTTTCCTAGAGGACACGGAAAGTTCTCCCAGCTAGAGTTCATGCTGTCATGTAGTGACTCAGGATTGAAAACTATGCCCAGAGTGCTCCCAAATTAACATGGTACAGTCACTATAGGACAGATTCTTTCCCAGACAGCAGAAGTGTCAGTCATAAATAAATCTCAAAGGGTGAGATCTTCAGTGTGTTTATATCGTTGGTCGGGGAGGGTTAGACAAGGTATCTCTAGAATCTTGGCATCTTATTCAGAAATGAAATAAAGACACAGACTACAAGGAAATGTTAATCAAAATAAAACCATACAGATTAGGAAGGTCTGCAGTGTCAAGACTGACGGAGAGCCGCACGGGTGAAGGAACCTCTCACTCTCCAATTACCGACTGGGGATTTCTTTATGGGGTTAATGTGGAGGAGTATTTTGGTTACTAAGGGCAGACTTTGGGTGGATCTCTATTTTGATTTTGACAGATTGATTTATACAACCATTTCTCTACTGTGTGTGTCTCTTCTCATAATGATGTTAAAATATGCATGTCCAATTATGCACAGGCATAAAATTCTAAGGGGATTTTCTCTAAAAGTTCACTTTGAGGACACAGTATACATTTTTTTTTGCATGCATTAGAAACCAGTTCAAGGTGGATTTTACCCTCTTACTCTTGCATCTGGACATTAGCAGAGTACGATTATTTTATGGCAATTCAAGGAAGAAGAAACTTATCCCATCGTTCAGGAATGGCTGTGAATGTATCTCAGTGAAGGAGAGGTAGGTTTCTAACAGACTGTTCAGTGCTGGCTTTAGAGACAGGTGTGTGGCAGAGGCAGGTGGGTCTCAGTTTGAGGTCAGCCTGGTTTACAGAGTGAGTTCCAAGGCAGCTAGGGCTACATGGAGAAACCCTGCCTCAAAGGATAAAACAAAAAGGAGTGTGTGCACATGTGCGTGTGCGTGCATGTGCATTGCATGTGTAGATAGTAGCCTTGGTCTGCCGTGTGCACTATTAGAAGAGAGGTGTTTGTGCCTAACCCAAGTAGATTCCCAGACTACTAGACTCTGCATTAATTTTGCTTACCTATGATATTCCACTAAATACAAAAATAGTTTATTTATTTCTAATTATGCCATAGAAATGACTTTAGCTTCTATTTTTCAATTTTTATTGAAAATAGATTTGTTTGTTTGTTTTCTGAGACAGGGTTTCTCTGTAGCTTTGAAGCCTGTCCTGAATGAGGCTGATCAGGCCTCAAACTCGCAGAGATCCGCCTGCCTCTGCCTCCTGAGTGCTGGGATTAAAGGTGCGTACCACCACCACCCAGCCAAAAATAGATTTTTTTCTCCTGCGTTATATCCTGATTGCAGTTTCCCCTCCTTCTACTCCTCCAAGTTCTCTCCACCTGCCCTTCCATCTGACCCCTTTTCTGTCTCTCATTATAAAAGAATAAGCTTCCAAGAGATAACAACAAAACAAAATAAAATATAATTAGATAAAACAAAGGCTGTCACATAGCAGTGGACAAGGAAAGGCCCAGGGGAAAGAGCCTCCTCATTCACATGCCCAGTCCAATAGAAAGACTAACCTGACAGCTATTGTATGTACACAGACCCACGCAGGCCCCATGCTTGTGGCTTCAGTCTCTGTGAGTTCATATGAGCTTTGCTCCTTTGATTTAGAGAGACTTGTTCTCCTGGTGTCCTCCATTCCCTCCGTCTCTTATGCTCTTTCTGCCTCCTCTTCGATGGGGCTCTGTAAACTCTGAGGGGAGGAATTTGATTAAGACATATTGTTTAGAGCTGTGTGTTCCAAGATCTATCTCTCTCTGCATAATGTCTGGCTGTGGCTCTCTTTATTTGTGCCCAGGAGGCAGGAGGGAGCTGCTCACATGATGGCTGAATATGGTACTCTTCTATAAGAATAGCATAATATCTTTAGGAATGATTTTATCACTGCTTTTAAAAAGACCAGTGTTATTTGGTCTCTGGGCTATCTAGTCTGTGGTTCTAGGTATGGGTTCTATCTTGTGGAGTGGATCTTAGGTCAGACCAGATATTGGTTGATTATTCCCACAAGCTTTATGCCACCATTGCTCTAGCATTCTTTGCAGACAGCACAGCATTATAGACCAAAAGGTTTGGGACTGGGTTAGTATTTATGTTTCTCTTCAGGTAGTCTGCAGAGTACCTTCTCATACCAGGGGGGGAAGGTTCAGTGTAGGCACTAGCTTGATATCTCTCTCTCTCTCTCTGTCTCTCTCTCTCTCTCTCTCTCTCTCTCTCTGTGCAATGGGATATATGGGTGTTGACTTCAGCAATCAAGACTTTCTGTCAGTTTGTGGAGAACAACCTATTATCTTTGGTTGTTTTGGGATTTCCAAAAAGCCACTTTGGCCAACAAGTCAATTGGATATAACTCAGTGCCAGGGCTGAAAGCTTCATTTGATGACAAAAAAAAATGGCCAGTTGAGACTTCATCTCCCTCATTATTTGTGAGATTATTTTATTAAGATCACCTTTATATAATTTTGGAGATTTCCACTGCACTAGGTTTCCATATCACCCCTCAAATACTCTTAAATTCTGTCTTTACCTACATTTCCTCCCTCAACCTCATCTCTCATCCCCACCTTATTCTCCTATTCCCACTTTCACCCCTGTCCATCCATAAAAATACATTCTATTTCTCCATCCTAGGGAGATCCATATGTCCCCTCAGTGCTACCACTCAACCATGAATTTTAGTTAAATGAAATTAGTAAATCAGATTTTTTTCTACCTTATTAAATATATTGAGTCAGGTCAACTTTCTACTTTTCTGGAAAATGATGGCACAATTTTTCCACATCCACTTCTCAAGCCCAACTCAAGAAGGCCTCCATTTTGGAATGAGTTGTAGTCTCTAATTTAGGAGTCAGTAGTTAGGGGTTATCATCTATAAGTTAATACTGCCTCACAAAACTGCATTGTGGATGGAGTATAGGGTAATGCGAGAGAATAAAAGTATAATATTCTTTGATGTTCTATGTCTTTGGAAGCATTCTAGGCAAGGGGATCATGTACAGCCTCTATCAAAGAAATGGGGGAACAGGGAAGAGGGGAAACCCTTTGAATCACCTTGACTCCAGAGAGTGAACAGCCCACCCTGTGGTGGTTAAATTGGTGATGAAGGCAAAAAAAAAGATTGACAAGTACTGAGGGAAAAACCATTGTTCTTCATCCGAGATAACATGGGAGCCACAGGTGTTACTGTACAGCACAGTCAGCCCTGTGGATAGTGTGAGGATATCAGAGCATTGTCTGAAAGATGATGATAGATCTAGTACTTACGGTAGTCTCCTCTGGTGGGGAAGGGTTCATTGGCCATGCCATGAAACTCCCTGGAATTCTGGAATTACCTGTGGCATGGCAAGTGTGCTCTCTGGTTCTTTGCAGGGGCCACCTGTAGAGGCCCGGTGAGTCAGTGAGTCTTGTGATTAAGGTGAACAACTTGTAGATCCTATGGTAGACAGAGTTCTTTTCCTGCCTAGTAGATTTGCATAACATTTTTTGTGAAAGGACATTTCATGTTGATATTGTTTCATTTTTTGCTAATATTTAAAATGCTGCCAACGTTGGTCTGTGAGAAGACGTTTTGAACTGAATTCATTGTCTTTTTTATTCTAGATTTATGTTGAAGTACCACTATGACTGAAAGTATTATAGTTACTTTGTTGTGAGTTGAAACTCCGCTGTAACAATTCATTGAGTAAATATGGTGGTAGTCAACTTTCACTTGGAAGTGTTAATTATTCACCTCATAGTGCCCTCGTAAAAAAGATTTACCAACAGCCTCTTCGGAGTGGAAAGCGTATTGTCCCTTGGCATATTTTATAAGCACATTTTCCGCATCCTACCAGAGCAAGGTCGTTATGCCTTCTCTTCTGTGACACCCAGAAGGCGATGGATATTCACCCTGGATTGGACATGCCACCATATGTTAAAAATGATGTGCACTTTTCTTCAATGTAATGGGCATTGGAAGCCTCGTTTAGTTGACTCCGTGGGTTATAGAACATCTTGATTAAGCAATTACTGAGGGTGTTTTTGACTGGCTGTATAATACATATAGACTCTGTTTTTATTTAATGACTATTTCCTTTATATACTCATTTAAAACTCAAAAGGTTAAACTTTTTATTTATGCAATATTTTATGACAAATATTATAGGGAGAAATAATTTTACTTCTAACCTAGTATTCCAGATGTTGTTTGGGACTTCTGATCGATCCCCTTTGTGGGGTCCAGGACTCAGGGGAAGCTGTTGATCAGTAGTCCTGCCCCAGTGAGGTCTAGGCTCATGGCGGAGACCAAGCCATGAGTTTAAAGGTCAATCCTTACCCATTGCATGGTGCCATCCTTTTCTCTCCTTGCTGTCTTAGTGCACAGAATCTTTTCTTGCTTTTCTTGTTTTGATGCTGTTCCCAGCTGTTCAACAAATCTTTCTAAAATACCGTTGTATATGTCGGGACTCCTCAGTAATTCCGACTTCTTAGTTTTCTATTGAGTGTTACATCTTGTAAAATAACCAACATAGGTATTGTTTATTAGTTTTAAAATTATCCTCATGATGTTTTAAAATGAGCATATTGGCTGATTCAGGGTGGTTTTGTTGTTTTTGTCTTTTCATTGTTGCTTTGTTCTAGTTAATCTATATAATTTGTGTTTCTTTTTTATTCCTAATTTAAATTGTCTTTATATTATTTTGTGTCTTTGCCCACATGGGAGAGGACACATGTAGACACGAGTCTGCTCTCCTTCCACCATGTGTATCCCAATAGTTGAACTCCAGATGTCAGGCTTGTTGGCAAATGCCTTCATCTATGAGCTATCTTGTGGTCCTGTGTTTCCTAAGTTTTAAACATTTCCTGTTTTGATTATGACTTATGTCCTGCTATGTCTTAAATTTGTTTCTCCATGTCGTCTATGTATTTTCTTCCTTTTACTAATATATATGATTTGGGGGAGGGAGGTAGGTTTTATTTCTTTGTGGTTGGCTTAGCAAACCTTTTGTGTGTCCGTTCAATCCATGATTTATTCATTGGTTATGACTATGTCGGTCAAGATATTTTTCAGTTATAGTGTGGCTGAACACCTCAGTTTGGGACATTGCTGTGGAGCGGCAATCCTCTATGGAATCTGGAAGTCCTAGACTGCTGGGTCTTCTGGGAAGCAGAGCCAGGGACGCAGAAGCTGGTGAAGTTGCGATAGGACCAGGTTACAAACAGATCCTGTTGGTTGCCGTGGTAACATTAATGTAATAAACTGTCCTATTACTGCTAGTTGTCGTGATGGTCTTAGGATCAGGGTTTGGCAATTTTTATGGGAACCGCTTGCTTCCAAATGATCACAACAAACTTAGAATGCTTGCTCCCAAGTTGGAGTTTTCCTGAGTTACCATGTCAGTTGTAGAGAAAGAAGGGGAGATTGAACTCTAAAAGGCAGACGTGTGCGTGTGATCCGTGGCAAAGGAAGAAAGCACATCAGTAAGGTGGGGTGATTCAGGCTCTTCCCCACTCTGCAGCAAGCACATCTTCGTTCTGATTTAAAATCAATTCCAGTGTTTGGCCTTGGGTGAATTTCTTGCCATTTTCCTCTAACCCTCTCTAATGAAATATAACCTCCTCATCTCTTCTCCTAGCCTACCTCAGAACCTCCACAGAAGTCTGGCGTGAAGAGTAGAGGCTCTCTCCTGGGTTATTAGAAGAGTTAGAGTTGTAGAAGACGGTTGCCACTCCTTTTAATTTGCTAATCTTGCATGAATTGTGCAGATTCTGGTGTCATGTGAAAATACAGCCCAGAGGATGGGGCCAAGGCCTCAATTTTAGTTGCCTCATGCTAGCAGGATGCAGGAAGAGCTAGGTCTCCAGGCTAGGGATGAGGCCAGGTGTTTTCAATTTAAATTTCAATAAGCGGGGCAACAAACACTAACCATGCTATGAGAACATGGATGAAATATTACACACGATTCCTTTCCATTCAGATATCTTTTAAAATTAGAAAATCCAAGTCTCACACTTTTCCCCCAGAATTAAGTCAAAGCTGATGAATTAGCTTTATGTAGAATATTTGCTTTCCAAAGATGTCATTATAAGTGACTTCTGCACAGATTATCATATTAGCATTAAGGGGTACTAAGTGTAGCTCCTTATGTTGATCTAAATGTCGCATTCGAATTGGTTAATTATTTTAAAACTAGGCTCCCAAGTCATAATTGTTACAAACGTGGTAACTGTAGAAGACAGTAGTTCTAAACCCAGATGCTAGTAATAGTTGTGGAGAAATACGCTTTCACATCTAAATGTATTAAATCATTGTGCATACTTAAATAGACCTTCAGACGAAGGACTGAAGCATCTCATTGAAATAAGAGCAAAGCTCCAGCAATTCTGTCTAAAGTAGGCCACTTTAATGATGGTTTAGCCTGTCCACATAAATGAGCTTGCACGACAGGAAGAGTATGTTTTACTAAGTGCCCGGTGTTGTCGCCAACTAGAACAAGGGATGAGCTGCTATTCATGGTGGACTTCCTGCATCTACGAAGCTTGCAATGACCTCCATGAGAGTCTCACTCCCCTGGAACCCTTTAACAGTGAGTGTCTGAGGTTGGATAAGGTCTGTAGTTGGGAGATGCTCAGGTAAGTTTAACAACCGCCTCTCGGATTACAAGGCTGGACAGGTGCCCTTCAAATTACCCTCTTTAAAATCGGAAGAAAGCCCATCGGCTTGTTTCCTTTAGAACACTTGTAACATTTTTACGGTGGTCTGAAAATATTCCCTACTATAGAACTGACTATGCTGGCAAGAAATAGCTATTAGATGGTGGGCATTAAAAGAGATGCCTTCACATTTTCACTAGTCAGTGTATGATCCCCGAGACAGTTTCTGTTTAGACGTGGCCAACCCCTATTTCACTTGTGGAGAATTTGTCTGAAAACATCCGATCTTCCCTTTTCTTTATCTTGTTGGCTTCACGTGAAGTCAGGAGTCCGAATTCACCGCAGTCATAACTATGTGTGTGAATCCTCGGGCTGGTACTTGTTTCAGATCTTACCTCTGCTGTGCTGACTGCCAATGGTCTGTTTTTCCTGTCCTGAAATGGATGCTTTGCTGAAAATGTTAATGACTGCGGTTCTTAGGCTGCTAGTCACACCAACTTAAAAAACAGTGAGCGTATAGAACCGTAGAATTATTTTTATTTTAAAAAGGCAGAAAAGTAGTTAATAGAAGTTCCGGGGCTTTGAATAAGTGAGGGCGGAATTCCAAGTAGCCATCACAATGTGTAAACTACACCCTTGGTGGCGTGGCAGCCCCGAGTTGGAAATCCTCTTAGAGCTGGAGGCTACACAGTGTGGTCCTTACCTGTAGCGTGGAGAGGCAGGAGTGTGGCGTGCATGTGGTCTGAGTCTTTGTGGATGTGATGTGAATGCAATCAGGGGAAATTAATTCCCTAAGCTGCTGGCAGGCGGCATGTACTTGTTAATTATTCAGGTGGCTGACAAATGCCGAGCAGAGGTTCTCGCAATGACAAAGTTTGTATGATGCGTGTTTAGTAACTGATAGGCCTGACATTCTGTGGTGTCTCATTCAGTGCTAATCCTAATAAGCTGCCTGGTGAGACGAACGCTTTCGTCCTGTCCGTCCTCTGCGGAGAAAACAGAGATCCGAAAGAACTTCATTCTGGCTGTGAACCCTGTGCTGGCTGTTGCTCTTGGTGGAGAGGTATCTCGTCCAGGTGCATAACAACAGAAAGTCAGGAGGCGGCCGTGATGCTGAGGCCCAGCATGAGGGACGCTGGCACGGAGCCGTGGCTCGTCTTCTCTGCTGTGAAGGTGATTCTAGCTTAACTTCCTGAGACACAAAGGGAGGTCTTCAAATTAGATCGGCAGCTCGTAGGTCAGCTCTGTGGTTTGTTCTGAATGTCAGGTGACAGGAAAGCTCCTTCCCTCCTTTATACAGTATTGTTGGTTTGAGGGGACTTCATCCATCCCTAGGCCAACAGATTTTCCTTAGGAGAGAGAGTTTTCTGTGGGAATTCTAACATTGTCTTAAAACAGCAGTAACAGCAACAGCACTCTGTGGCATAGTTCCTTCTGGTTGAGGAAATTGCAAATAATCGGCTTGATTACGAGGAGAAAGTAGAAGATCTGTTTAGCCGATTCTCGGATCCTAGTAGATGTGGCTTTGGACACTTTTCGGTCACTTGTGTCCATCCTCACCCCCCTTTCACGTTCAAACTTAACTTATGTCATGCTCAAGTCTGAATCTGAACCTAATTAGTTTTTAAAGACTCGAGTTAAATTTTGGAGTCTAAGGTGAGACAATGCACTTAGTGGCTGCTGAAGAAGTGGCCCAGACACCAGCTCAATCCAAGTTGTATTTGATGGCATAATGCTCAGTCCCTCTGGGCCTCAGTTTCCTCACAGGGGCAGTGCTAAAGCTGAGTACCATGCTAAGTACATCGTCATTGGCGAAAATACTTTGCTTCCGGTTGTTTGAGCACTGGGTTGCTTAGGCGTGGTCTGAATTTTATGAACTAATTGCCTGTCTTCAGGGTGTTTGGAAGGAGAATGCTTGAAGTCGTCTTCTGGGATGCTTGTCCGTGACCATGGAAGTCTCTCAGAAGGACTTCCGGGTTCTCACTCCTGTTACCATAGTGTCTGTTCACTGCATTTGGAGTGTTGTATGGTCATCTCGGCTCTGATGCCACCTTTGAAATGTTCTAACCTTTAAACCGGCCCCTGTGCCGGCCATCTGGAACGAGAAAGTGGAGTATGCCTATCGCCTGTCTAGCACCAAAGACACAAGACATGGCTCCTCCGTGCTGTTTTCCTTTCCATTCCTAGAGCGAGGCTGCTCTCTAAAATCATAACTTAGTTTTTCCTTTAACACTTACTAAGATGATGTCTTAGAATGCATTCTTCAATGTTTGACATTTTAACGATTTATTTTATGTCTATGGGTGTTTTGCCTACATGCATGTCTGGTGCCCGTGGAAGCCAGAGGAGGGCATAAGATCCTCTGAAACTGGAGTTATAGGTGATTATGAGCAGCCATAGGGGTGCTGGGAACAGCACTTGGGTCCTGTGTAAGAACAGCTAGTGATCGTAACTGCTGTGCCATCTCTCCAGCCCTGATAGTTAACATCGTTTGATCAACATGTTTGTGAGATGGAGCATTTGCATAGTATTATTGTTTATTCCTTCTTCTGTATGTATGTGTGTGTGCATGTGGAGGCCTGTGTGCATGTGTGTATATGTGTAAGTTTGCATGTGGAGGCCTGTGTGCATGTGTGTATATGTTAATGTAGGTGTGTGCATGCGTGAGTATGCATGTGAAGGCCTGTGTGCATTTGTGTATATGTTAATGTAGGTGTGTGTGTGCATGTGGAGGCCTGTGTGCATGTGTGTATATGTTAATGTAGGTGTGTGTGCATGCGTGAGTATGCATGTGGAGGCCTGTGTGCATGTGTGTATGTGTTAATGTGGAGGCCAAAAGTCAGTGTTGAACGTAAACTTCAGTTGTTCTTTGTTCTCTACCTTCCTTTTTGAGACAGAATCTTTCACTAAACGTGAATGTGCTGAACAGTGTATTCCGCCTGGGTGACAGATATGCTCACTTCTGCGGGACCTGTAGTAGACACATCAATGGTTCAGTCACAGGCTATGTGTATGGTTATCTTTTGGAAATGCCCGTTTGTCACTGTGACTGTAGCAGTGAACATGAAGAGAGGATTCTGGTGCCTCTTTATCTTAGCAGCGTGTTTTCTGCTTCCATCACTTAGTCATTCCGAGGAGCGCGCGTTACGTGGCTTTAGTTTGCAACAATCCTCTGGCCAATGAGGTTGAGCACATTTTCAAGCGCATATTGGTCATTTACTGAGAAACTTAAGTCTGTTTTCACGTTTGACAGTACCTACTCTCTTTCGGGCTACCTTTCTTCGTAAGTGGCGGGAATTTTTTGTTTATTTCGGATGCGTTCTTTATTGGATTTATGAGATGCGCCTTTTCCTTCCTTATCTTTCCTTTTCACTCCTTTAATTGTATCCAGAGACGAAAAGAAACTCTCTGACGTGCTATAACTTTTGTTTTTCCCCCCATTTAAAACACTGCCCTATTTAAGAACCGTTTTCCAATTCTAGTGTTCAATTTTTTTTTCTCACATTTTCTTTTATAACCCCTTGGATTTGCAGCTGATGTGGACTAATTTCTCCTCCACGGTAGCTGGCTGCAGGGGAGGGGCCGTGAGTGTCTGGATAGCCCAGGTCTTGCCATTGTGTTGCCATATTCGTCACTGCCCAGCATGATGATGTCGTCCTCATCAGAACTGGCCTCCTCCAGTGCAGCCCCAATGCTCGGTTGACTTTAACATTCTACAGATACCCTTTCACACTTGATGTAAGCTGTGGAGAATGCAGTGTTGACCGGAGCTCACGAAACTGGTCCAAGCACAGTGGTGACCAGGGCGACTGAGATGTCTATTCACTTTTAACAGTCCTATGCTAAGCCTGGTGATTTATTTTAATATTTAAAATGACTTCTTTAGGACACAGACCCAGAAAGGTCACAGAGCTAATAGGTGGGCATATGTATATTGCAGCAAAAGTCTAATTTCAAATTTCTATGTGTACTAGCTGTGAAGTCATCTAGGAGTATTGCCAAAGAGCAGCTCTCCACCATCTAAACTCAAGCCCTTCGTTTTTTTTTTTTTTAAAGAAAAAGCAAGAAAATAGAATTAATGTAGCAGAATAGGATTTTTCTATTTTATGTAACTTAGTATACTCAAATTAAAATACTTATATGAGACTAATTTAGAAATAGAATCAGGGACACTGGGACTTGGCATTTTATATTTTTTATTTACTTATTCAATGGATGTAAGGTCTTACTATATTGTCCAAACTGTCCTTGAAATTATAATATTCCCACATCCTAGTCTACAGAACTAGGATTAGAAGCATGCACCATGAAGTCTAGCTTAAAATTTCACATTAGATGGATTTCCTTCCATGATCTAAATTGAGATTAAAACTTGCTGTTGAACTTGTGTTGTTGTATGAAAGTGTACAACTGGGAGGTTCTGTTGGCCTGAAGTTCGTCTGTGTTCCCTTAGCCATAAATCTGCCCAGAGAGGGGACCTTGGGGACATTTCCTAGCATACACAGAAGGCTGGGGAGGCAAGTTCAGGTCTCACTTAGAGCATCTTCTCATTATTGAGCCGGTAGCCTATGCTGCTCGGCCACTGTGAGAATGCGTCTATTGCCAGGCTCAGTTGTGATTCTGCTTAGCAGTATGCAGCAAGGGCACTGGCATGAAAGAGCATTGTGACTCATACAGTGTTTTAGTATACAAGGATTATTTTGGTGGAAGACTTGAGGACATGGACTTAAAATTTTTAAAATTATATCATCTTGTGTATTGTCGCATATTCACAAAAATTTTGCCTATGTTTCAAGAATACAAGGACTAGAGAGTTCCTTCTGTAGATCTTATATATCTATGTGCAGATTATGGCTTTAAAAATTTTATAGACTAGAAAAAGGAAAAGTATAGTAGGATTATTAAGAAAATGCATTAGAAAGTTGTGATTGGTTTCTGTGTTCTAAAGGAAATGGTGATATTAGGCAACCAGTTTCAGTTAGCTCAATAAATATACCTAAGGGTTCTATGAACATGGTACAAGGATGCATGAAGCTATACAGCAGCTGCAGAAGCCCATTCAAGAAATTGCGACAGCTCTAGAACATTGTATCCTGCAGATTGAACATGTGAACCTGAAAATCCATCGTCTAAAATGTTCTAAAATCTTCGTGTTTTAAGTACCCAAGGGTACTATGAGATACCCCAAAACAAAAACTGTAACAACAATCTGGACCAGAACAGGACAATGAAGCCACACAGTGTGAGCCACTACTGCTCTCATGGGTGTAGACACCATGTTTTATTTGCCTTTGCAGAAGACAAATAGTTACTTGATTTAGGAACAATTTGTTCTAAGGGTTTTTAAATATTTCAGAATAAGTGTTAAGTAACTTCACACAATATATAAAATTAACCCAATCACTTTGCCCCTGCAAGGTGTCTATAGCCAGTGCAATTGTGTTAGGTGTAGTTGTTGGTTTTTATTTATTTATTTATCTATTTATTTATTAAAGATTTCTGTCTCTTCCATGCCACTGCCTCCCATTTCCCTCCCCCTCCCCAAATCAAGTCCGCCTCCCTCGTCAGCCCAAAGAGTGCTCTTTGGTTTTTTGTTTTGTTTTGGTTTTTCTCAACCTTAAGGACCGAATAGTGTTGTTTATAGGTGACCTCCTCCAAGAACCTTTGTGGCCATGGGAATTTGGACATCGGAAATGGTGGCAAATGAACCTGTCAGTATTTTTCTCTGCTGAACTTTGAGATACAGAGCCGCCATAGAGAGAGATTACTAAATTGAACTATTTTTTTAATGTTTTTTAAATAAAAAGCTTTAGTCATGATAATTTTACTTAATTTTGCCCAGGAAAGGAGTGTTCTGAACTGTGTTTGAAATTTAGATCTATAGGTGTTTGTTAAAACCATCTTGGTTCATTCAGAAGAGAATCCATCCGGACCTTTTGTAGACACGTTTACATTCAGACGGGATAAACATGACTGCCAGTGGCTGTTATCTCCTTTTCTCACTGAAAATTGAGGGGAAAAGCCATTTGCGTGTTTCACTTAAGAAAATGACTAACGAGTTATTAGAGAGATTTATCAATCTGAATTAATGGAAGTCCCAGATCATAAATTAAATTTAGTGCATATTTTCCCTCATTTAAGTTTTACAATGTAAGCAATTAGGGCCAGTCTTAATAAATGTGAAAATTATTTTTAATTGCCCTAAAATACCAGGCTAAAATCCTGGTCTCTGGTTATATTTTTTCCTTTTGGTTTGTTCTCAGCAAGTGCTCCCAAAGCTCTGAAATAGTCTGAAATAGGTTGTTCTAGATGAAGGTAAATGTTTACCTGGTATATACTTTCGCATTATTATGTAATCTAAGCCTGAACTCCACATAACCCTGAATTATCAATTATTCTGATTTACTGGATTCTTTATAGCTTTTGAAGGGTCATCAGTAAGGTAATAAATTGTAATGCACTGTTTCTGGTTAGGGAATATCCTTGGTCACATGATTAGGTCTTTCTGGTAAAGCTAGACTTTTGGTGGATTTCTCAACACGTGCCATCCTCACAGATTGCAGGCACACATGCTTGCCAGTACACATGTGCACATTCGCACATGTGTGTCTCTTGAGCAATGGTGCATGCTCACAGATTCAAGCCTTTACTTCCTCTGTGTCTTCCCTCACTTTCAACACCCTTCAGAGAGAAAATACCCGATTTCCTGTCGCGACAGCCATTGGCAGATTAGTAGATCCATTACTACAGAATTTGGAGGTAGAGATAGTAGGCATTATTGCATGAAGTTAGGAGTTAAATCACAATAGCGTTTCTAAAGTAGCATAGTTAGAGAAGAATAAGAGGTTACAAGTCTGCATCTTTAAAAATACACATATTTAGACAGAGAGAGTGATGGCATGTTTAAACAAAGAATGTGTTCCGGGTTGTATAGAAACACTGATGATGGGAAATATTAGAATCTGAGTAGAAAAGGATAGCGCAGGTTTGCTGACAGTGCATATGCCTGTTCAAAAGGAATATTTCCTACATTTATCCTTAAGCCTGTGAATATTGTTGGAAATTATATTTTTAATGGGATTGCTTCATTAGCAGGAGATAGATGTTACATTGTTCGGGTGCAGAGAGCATATTGCTTCTGATGCTGTTGACCGTCTTAGAATATGTATCTAAAATCATATTCAACTTACTCTGCAGGCCCTATTCCTCCTGCTTCTTCATCACTGAATACCCAGCAGTGACCATGACCTGCACTCTTATCCTGAGCTGTTCAGTTACTTCTTCTTTGTTCTTTATTTAAATACGTGGGGTCACCATTCACTTAGTCTTCTGAGCCATAAACTGAAGGCCACTTGACCCCTCTGCCCTCCTTTGCTCTCTCACCCTAATGATTTGTCTCCTTGGTGGTTGTCGCATCCATCTGTCCCTTGTATTCTCCATCACACTCACTGCAGGCCACCACCATCTCTTTCCTAAGTCATGGTTTGGTGGTTTGGCACTCTCTCTCCTGTTTTCTTCCATCAATCCATTCTCCGTGCAGCCATCTGCTCCTGGACCTCATGATGGATATGCTTATGAGGAAATCCCCATTGTAACATTATAAAAAAAAAAACCTAAGCAATAATTAGCGTGAAGAACACGTATCAGGGTTAGTTTGTACAGAAAGTAGAAGAAAAGGGGAGAAGGCCTAGGAGTTAGATCCAGCAGATGGAAATGTTGCTCATTCTGTCATTGGCAGATCCTGATTTAACCTTTAGAACCCTGGTTTCCACATCTGTAAAATAGGTGGAAATAGTGTCTATTTTAGAGTGCCAACTAGGAAGTCAGGCACTGAGCCAGTACCTCATGAGCCCCAGGAATCACACAGGAGGGGCAAATCTAACAGTGGAGCTGCTCTGTGGTTGGCATGGTAATGATGGGGGCGGGATGAGGTAGGTAAGAGAAGTTACTGATTGAGGAGGGGTGTGACTTCTCAAGACAGAAGGAAGCTGGGCTTGATCTTTCTCTGAGACTTTGACTTAAGCCCAAATCAAGAAAACTGACCTCACTTGTGTGGGTGTTTCTGGTTGGGCTTGAAAAATCATGTTTACTAAGGTAACCGCTTAACTTCTCCACCTTTTAATTTGAATACATATCTTTGCTCTAGCAATCTGCATTTAAGAGTCTACTTCACTTAATTGTTTGCAAATAAGCATGCCTTTCTTCTAAAAAAAAAAAGATAATGATGGTTAGAGACAAGTTCATAATGTGTAGTAGAAGAAAATCAGCCAGGCTTGGTAGCCTTTCTAGTTTCTCACCAAATTGAAAGAGAGAGGGAGGGAGAGAGGGAGAGAGGGAGGGAGGGAGGGAGGGAGGGAGGGAGGGAGGGAAGGAGGGAAAGTCCTAGGTGCCAACCATTTCATGAGAAATGGATGCTTCTATCTAGAGAAGAGATTCTCAACCTTCCCAATGCTGCAGCCCTTTAATACAGTTCCTCATACTGTGATGACCCCAACCATAAAATTATTTTCATTACTACTTCAAAACTGTATTTTTGCTCCTGCTTTGAATCATAACATAAATATTTGTATTTTCTGGTGGTCTTAGTGACCCCTGTTAAAGGGTTGTTTGACCCCAAAGGGCGGGTCACAACCCACATACTGAGAACTGCTTATCTAGAGTCTTCCTATAGATCAGTTGGAGCTCCTGGCCCTTAGCTTTCTCAGCAGCTTTGACTGTCCCTTCTTGCTGGGGTTGGGATCTCACTGAAGAGCCAGAGCGTACAGTGTCTATCTCTGCCTGTACACCACACACTTCCGCCCAATCCCTAAAACAGTGTATGCTTTGAATCACTTCCGATTTGCTTTACTGACCCACTGTTGAGTTAGATTTATTCCCTGTATTTGGGTTTTCACAAGCTTTGGTGTCCTTGGGGTTAAAAGGTGCTAAATACCTTTATAGCAAGGACCAGTTGTGGAGAAATAGCATCCTTGAAGAGATTGCCAAACAGCCATTGGGAAGATTTATTGGCACCATGAAATTTTAATTGCTTCAGCATTAGACTTTCCAGTTTTATTTTGAGGTTAGCGCTGCTAAGTCATGGCAAAGCAGCCTTGAGCTGTGTGACAGAGACTGGGTAGTGAGCATGGGAGTGTGTGTGGGGGGGTGAGTTTCACAGTAGAGCTTCAGAGCGGTGGAGGAGGGACGACAGCAATGGCTTTGACTATTGGAGAAATTTCCTTCTAGAGAGCAATAGCAGAGCCCTGAAGGTGGCCATTGTGTTGTAGAAAGGAAGTAGGTGAACTTAGTGAGAGGAGGGAGAACCAGCGTCCAAAGTCAAATATGGATAAAAAAGATAGTGCCTATTTCTGTAAGTCTGAAATCATGCTGTAGTCGGGGTCTAGTGTGGAGAAAGGGAACCCCAGAGAGGTGTGAGACGCCTGTTGACCCCAGGTGTGAAACCTGTTGCACTGCCAGGTGTGGTGAGCACAACTGTTCGTGTGCATTGCAGAAGGACTGTGCTTGGTTTACTGTGTTGAGCGTCAAAAAGAGCCAAGCACTTAAGTTGGCTCTAGTATCAAACCCCCCAGTTTATCGATAATGTTATGCTTGCTCTGTCTCATCCTTGACTTCTTCCACATTTATTCTATTTTAAAGGATGACTCCATTTCAATTCATATACGTAAACATCTACAGGGAACTGCATTTGTGGTTAGCCTTCCTACGGCTCCTCCTTAGCCACACTTTACTGAGTACAGTACACTGAAATTTTATGTACACTGAAATTGTTAGAAAGAAACCACATATTTGTTCTATGGCTTATTTTTCCAAGCTACCTAGCATTTTGGTGCAAAGGCCTCATGTTTAAAGAACACACATAATAAACCGGAACCAGCCAGAGGCCGGAATGGACCCTGCGTGTCTCATGTGCCTCTGGCTGATGGTGTTGGATGCCAGTTTGTCAAACACAGGAGCGTTTAGATGTTGTTTCCGAGAGGAAGCAGTTCATGGCCACAAGCCATATTAAGTTCATTTGGTGCAATTGCTACATGACAGTTAATATGGTGACAGAAATACGCTCTTCAGTGACTCAATTCTAGTGGCACCAATTTTAACCAATTTATCAGACAATTGAGTATGTTCTGTGCTCAAGATGGATTTGAAAAAAAAAATAGGGTACCCATTTTGTGTTTAGTTTATTCGTGTTTATGACATAGTTCAATTTATGAAGGGATAGCTACCTCTTTCCTAAGTACTGCAATGAAGATAATGGGAACAGGATCTGATGCAGTTGCTTGAGGATGGATTTCCTAGGCAACCTAGATCTGTAGAAATCTCTCTAGTAGAAACTTTATGATGTGGGAAGCCATTTACTCTTTGTTGGAGATGGGATAGATGGTATTTGCTTTAATTAATATTCATATTTACATAGGAGATACCAAAGTTAAAATCACCAATCTCTTGTAAATTGGATTACGACTGTGTTTACTAGATCCTGGGATAAAATTATAGTTATTTATATAAACAATCACATTAAGCTTATAACGAAGGGACACTTCCAATCTGTCATTTAATATATGTTTCTCTAAGGAGCATTAAATTTTATTATCCTCAGAAAGCCTGAGTATGATCCTTTTGCTCCATTTTAGAGACAGAACTTAGAAGAATCTAGAAAGCAGCTGGTCATGGAGCTGCTGTGATGGTGGCCATCCCCACTGTGTGGCTTTTCTCCTGCACACACCTATGACTCACAAAGCGAGGCTCAGCTTCAGATTGACCTCCATGTCTCTGTCTGTCTGTCCAGACACTTAGCTGTTTCTTCAATCTGTTTTTATCCTTTCAACTTGTGTCGTCTGGGCTACTTGGACACAACAGCTTCTCCTTGTTACAATGACTTGGTCAATAGTGTGCCGACAAGATATAGAGCCAAACAAGACCTGGCTCCCAAGTGAGATTTGGCTGTATGTTTCAGTGCTTTGTTAGTAATTCAGGCACACATGTTAAACACGTATTGTGACTTAAAGAAAAAAAAAAGTCATGACTCTGCTCTTGAAATCATAAAAACAAAACCTTAGATTTAAAAGAGAAATAAATGACCTGGGTCAGACTGCAGGGTCTACATGGAAACCATTCAAGATCATCCCCATGGGAATTATTGAAGACATTAAAGTTAGATAGTGGTAGAACTGTTGCTTCTCTCCAGAAGCCTGGGTACCAGAGAGTCACTTTGTCTTTAGTCTGTGCTTTTGGAATAGTTCTATGAAAGGCAGCCAGGGCGGGTATCAGGGCAGTACCTGTAGAAACGGGAAGCTCCGTGAATACAGCTCCCTAAAGAACTTGCAGAGATCCAGGCCTCTAATTCCCAGTCAAGGATTTGACAAAAGCAGTCCTCATCCTTTTCCTGTTGTAAGCCAGCAGGCATTGTTTGGAAGAGTTGAACACAAAGCATCTTCACCTCTCACTGACTGACCGCAAGGGTGTCCCATGGGTATCAGTGGAACTGTAAGAGGTATTTCTCCCCCCCTCCCCCCATATAAAGCAGCTGGTGAATCTCCATTCAAATCCGAGTCTCTGCTCAGCCTGTGTTCATCTCAGGTTTGTGAGCCAAGGTAAACCAGACCAGAGCAAAAAATCCAGGACTTCTATGTATTGAAGATGGTTCATCAGTCTAAATAAATGAATAAGTAGGGAAGCAAATTATATTCTCCCAAAAGTAGCTGACCAATCAGGGACCCTTTGAAAAGGGTTAATAAGAACATGCCTTAGACCACCTCAGGAGACCAATCATGAAGCCTGCTGTCTTTATGATGGGTGATGATAATAACCTGTACTTTAAACATGTTAGAAACCAGTGGGTGTTTGTGACCTGCTTGCTTTAGGAACTTGAAGCATCTTGCTTTAGTTATACTGTAAACTATTATAAAATCTGGAGTGCCATCTAATTTCCCAATGTTTCAGCTCTAAATTCCCCTACAGCAGATGGAAACTGCCTCCCCTAACACCACACATGTAATGAATATCTTAAATGTGTGGGGTGTTGTCCACATGAGCATTTATCTTTGAGAGTCTGTTCAGGACCCTTTGTTTACTTTTTTCCTTTGCCGTCACTTTTGCTGGTCTCAGGACAAACTAGATGGACATTTCTAAGGAGGGCATAACTGTGAACTTGGTCTGAGCTCATTCGGAACACTACCCTTCTTGTGAGTCCTGTTTCACCCTTCCTTGATGACAGAGGAATGGACAAACATATCATGTATGATCTCCTTGACATTGTGCCTTATGAAAAGATAGCTTTTCTACAAATGAGGGGACATTTAAAAAGAAAAATTGTAACTCAGAAAATTGGCTTCTCGTTTCATAGGAGACTATTACTGAAAACCATAGCTGATCAAAATGCAGAGTGTGGATCTCCGTCCCAAACTGGTTTATCTACAACATAGCTCCTGAATTTCAGGCTCAGGGATCAGGAATCATTGTGAAAGATGTGGTGGGGGCAAAGACTGTGAAAGTCAGAAGATCAGGGAGTGTAATGTGAGATTATGTCTCCTAAAAATATCAGAGAAGCTACATCTAGGACATCTCACCAACTGGCTAACTGAACATGACTTCTCAATTTTCTCCCTTTGACATTACTTGAAATCTACTGTCCTTCAGCAGGTGCATGATAGCAGCGTTATGTTGCACAAGGAGCTTCAGGAACAATGGTGGCAGTGTAGCGTCAACCATAATGTGCTTTTTCTTCTTTACAAACGTAGAGCATATTCAACCTTGAACTGCTTTCTGTAGCCTCAATTGGGGCTTACGTGCATTGAGCGATGTGTATTCCCATCCAAACCTAGAGGAGAGGAACCATCTCCCTAATCAATGCCTGATTCTCAGCACAACTAGTATTGTATGGCGAAATGCATCACTTGAGATAATTCTATTCTATGTGCCAAGAAATGAAACCCAACAAACGAAGAGGAAATGCAAGTTGCTGGAGTTATTAGCCACCTATTTGTTGTGCTGATGTGCTTTTTAAAAAATGAACCATAAAATAAATTCTTAATAATCAAACATATAGTGGCATCATACCCCATGAAGTCGTGAATTATGAAGTGCGGCCCGTGGGCTTTGTCACGAGAAGCGAACACATTTAGGATTCTGCTGTGACACATCGATATCTGAATGCGTACAAATTACAAGAACAAATAGAATGTGGGTTTTGACTGGTTTGTTTATATTGAAACTATATTATTTTATGTGAAGTATGTGTAATAGAGCATTAGATTTGAAATCTCTGCGCTGAATATCATTTCTGACAGCCTTTTTTAGGGTCACTAAAATTCCAATAATTCAGTCTAGAATTGAAGTCGATTCCAGAGAAAAATTTAATATAGCCTGCTTGCCTGCCAGCTCCAACATAGTTTCAGAGCACTGAATCGGTTTGACACATTGAAATATAAAGTGCACTTGTCATATCTATTGGTGGAGTATTTTATGTGATCGCATCTAACAAAGATCAAGTTAGAGTAAAACTTATACTGTTTTTTTATGTGTTTGTGAAGAAGGTTTTGTTTTTATCTTGTTTTCTTTACAGTCCTGATTTGATTTATGGCAAAGTCCAATAAACTATTCCTCATAATAATAAAGCAGCACATGCCTGACCCACTTTTGAAATACAATGGGACGTCTCTATTACTGTGTTCATTTGCTCTTGCAAAGATTATTGTGAATCCAACATTTTGTGGCGGGGGAGGGGACTTTTGAAACTGAGTGTAAGTGTAGAACATCACTTCAAATTCCAACTCTCCAAGTGGAGGTCTTACAATCAGAGGGGTGCTTTTTAACCTATAAACCTCAGTTTTCTCTTCTGCCCAATGGAGGTGAAGCAAAGACTTACGCTGATGTGTATATAACCCCACCTCGATGCCCATCGCCTAGCATACATTTTTTAAATTAATCAACCAATCCAAATGGAGAGTTGTCAAGCAGACTCGATGGATTCATCCACAAAACAGCCAAGGCTCACAGAATGTTGTAGAAAATGAGACAGAAAAATTTTTAGAGCCAGAGGATCAGGGATTTTATTGTAAGACCATGTCTCCTGGTAATGTCAAAAGCTGCACCCATGAAGTCTCACTAACATGGCTACCTAAATATGAGCTGAATGTAGACAACAAAGACATGCCAATGAACAGGGGAAGGCCCGTAAGACTGCAGCCTTCCACAAAGAACTACAAGCACTGAAGGATATCTGTGGGAGAAATAGTCATTGCCCAAGGAAGAGCACACTGGTTGGTTACCCAATACCAAACAGTCAGCACTGAAAGCATGCATAACAGTAGCATCATATAGAATGAGCAGGTTATAGTTCGGAATACATATGTATATACATACACATAACAGCAGTTAATGATAAAAAGGCAAGGAGGCGGTATATGGAGGAGCTTGAAGGGAGGAAAGGCAAGGGAGAAACAATCTAATTAGATTATAATCTCAAAAAATAATGAATCTGCATTATCATGTGTTGACACAAAACAAGGTTTCATTTTGATGTTTCTGTACGTGTATATAAAATACTTTGATATTTAATCCTCTGCCCGCCTTTCTCTTAATTTGCTCTTCCTCTCCCCTCTTCCATTTCCTTCAAGTCATCTGTTGACTTTCATGGCCTCCATCCCCACAGATAGGATACAAACATAAGAGGAAAAAAAACCCTGCCACCTAGAATATTTCTCTAAATGTTTTATTATATTCTTCAGCATTTGGAAATTATTACATAGACTAAGACTTGCAGTGTATTGGGTGTAGTGTACTGCCAAACACTGGGAGGAAATTTCAGTGGGGTTTATTGCTTTGGTAAGGGACTGCATTTGAGAAGGAAAGTGATGGAGTTTCCTGTAGCATTTCTTGACTTTAATGTTGGTGTGTTTCAGAAGATTAGGGCTTCTATGGTGAGAGAATAAGGATGTGGTTGATTCTGTGTATCATATCAAGCACAAATTTTCATTTGAAATGTAGCTTAGTTGTATCCAGTAACACTGCCAATGTAAACAAGTTACATCTCCTTCATTCCTGTAGACAGCCACACATGTATTCCATCTTCTCTGTAGTTTGAATTTCATGTTTAATAGCCATGTGTGCATGAACATGTGCCTGTGACTTTCCCATCACTTATTTAGAACACGGATTCCAT
The DNA here is from genome assembly GCF_014885135.2 of Alexandromys fortis. NCBI lineage: Eukaryota > Metazoa > Chordata > Mammalia > Rodentia > Cricetidae > Alexandromys > Alexandromys fortis. Next base: position 8,298,414 of record NW_026067913.1, on the reverse strand, counting down.
GTTTGGTGCAAAGTTCTGAGTAGTAGCGTTTTGCAGAAGGGATTAAAATTTTGTTTACAAGGTTGAGGAATTGGGTTTAACACATGATTTCTAGGTCCTAGACAGAAATACATCGGCAGTGTATTTAACAAGTAGCATCCGTTGGATACGTCCTGACTGGTAGACTTAAATCATCCAATTTAAAACTTGAAGATAGTGCCCTTAAATGTTATCCTACATATTTTATGTATGACTGATGCTTTATACGTCAATAATTTGAAAGAGTTTTAGATTGAATACTTAATGAGTACTTAGGATCAACATTTCTCAAAGTGTATACTATTGAACTTGAGTCCCACAGTGTTAAGGATTATTGCAAAGTTTTCAGTTTGGAAAATAGTGGGTTGAGTACTTTTTGTGGTGGGTCACCCTTCATTCTTTCCGCCTCACTTTGTTTCTTTCTTCTCACTCTGTAGATGGGAGTTTATGTGCCACCCGGTTCTGCAGCTGTTCAGTCCCAACAAAACACGTAGAGGCTTAAAATTAATTATAAACTGATTGACCTATTAGCTCAGGCTTATTATTAACTAGCTCTTACAACTTAACCCATCATTCATATCTGTGTTTCATGTGACTTGGTACCTTACTCAATGCAGCATTCTTATCTTGCCTCCTCTGTGACTGGCTGGTGACTCCAAACTGAGCCTTTCTTCTTCCCAGAATTCTCCTAGTCTGGTTGCCCCAACTATACTTTCTGCCTGGCTACTGGCCAATCAATGTTTTATTAAGCCAATACGAGTGATAAATCTTTGCAGGGTACAAGAGCGTTATCCCACAGCGTCACTCTCCCTCTGTAGACCTTAAACCCACAATCCTCCTTGAGCCTCCCCAGTGCTGGGATGACAAATGCAGAGACAAAGTCTGCATTTGGACAAAGGTTTTCAACAAACTGTTAAGGAGGCATAGCAAGTGAATTGAAAGGATAAAACAAGACTCTAGGAGTATTCTTCAGAGAGCAGTTTTAGGAGTAAGGGCAAAGTACCCACTACGATGAAGAAAACAGGAGATGAGAGACCTTGTGAAGCTTAAAGGCAATCTTCTGGAGAAAGACAGAGGGTGGCTTGTCATTGAAAAGGTGGTTGACAGAGCTGATTTTGTGAGCCTTCAAAAATTGTGCATCAACTTTGACCACTGCCTTTAATTAGAAGGAAGTACTACTGCTGGATAATGCTAACTGACCATGCAGGGACCGCAGAGAATAGCTCCTCCCTTGTCTGTCAGCCTCTTCATCTCTCATTGGGACCTCTTATGGCAGAACATGAAGCAACTGGCCCAGCAGCAACGTCTAAATGACAGGACCATAAAACAATATAGAAGGGAGGTTTTAAGAAAGATAAGAAGGCATAATGACAGACACCATTGCTTTATGAGAAACCAGGCTCTCATAAAGAAATAACTTGAAATTATTCTTTTAAAATTGTTCCATTGTCATTTTGGATTAAATGTGCTATCATAATTCGTACTGCAAACCAACTCACTTTATAATTTATATCCCCATGAGCTATTTTTCTTTATTATACTAATATTCCATTATTAATGTGCAGGTCTTTGAAAACAAAAGAACAGGGTTAGTTTAAATTTACTTCCGACAGTTCTAAAAGCACATTCCTGGAGGTCTGTGTACGTCCTGGCTTTTTAATGCTATGCAGAATATTTCTGCTGTGGCTCACTGAGATTCATATTCTAAAGGACAGGTTGAGCCCAAATGCACGTGGCGCAGTGCTGTGCTGCTGAGCCTGCGAGACCCTGACACACAGCAGGCTCCCTCCCTCCTGCAAGACTTGGGACTACGAAGAATGTCACCAGCTATAGGAAGAGTGCTTCCCACAAGAATCATCAGCGATGACAGAGAAATGCAATCACACAAATGCAATCAGCAGATGAGAACCCCCTTCTCTGTCTGAGACTTATTTCCTCGGGCAGCAGCAGGAAGGGTATGAAGCAGGCTTATTTTGTGTCTTTCTCTATGTGGTCTTCATTATTAAGATCTACTCATTGAAAACAATCAAGATGGGCACATAATTCTCTAAGAGAAATCCAAGCAAGATTACAAATCAAGAAATTAAGTAACTTCTCAAATAAAAGAGCTCCCATCCTTAGGGTGTGCGCTACCAAAGAGTATAGGTCTTTTAGGGTTAATAACAGTACTGCAATTGGAAGAAGCAAAGACATGTAATGAGTGGGAAACAGCCTGAAGAAATTGTGTGGGGAGAGGTTGACATTAGGAGATGCCTGAGCAGGAGCTCGTGGCTCCTCTAAACCAACCAGGGTTATGTTCTGAGGAAGACATGCCAGACTGGGCCTTCTAAACCAGCATTCCAGTGGTGCCACTGGTTTCTGTGAGTCAGTCTCCTTACTGGTAGCATGAAGGAAAAGGCTAAAGCTGGGAAGGGAGTTGAGAAAGGTGAAGGCTGTGGCCTGAAACAAGGCTGTTGGCTTTGGCAGCTGGAGGTGGTTTAGACCTTGGAAAGACACAGCGAAAGCATCAGAAGCTTGGTTGTCTAGGCATAGGGGAAGGACTAGCCCACAGGTAGAAATAGCAAATATAGGCTACCCTTCCCAGCCAGATGTTTGCAGGTGGAGGAAGAGCATGTGTAGGACCTTCTCAGCTCCTGCTCAGTGCATGTGAACATAGGTTGGTGTAAACACTGAGCAGGTGAGAACATAAGGCCGTTGTTCTAAGCGAGCTCTCTGAGCCTGAGGTCAAGGGAGACCACAGCTCTTCTGTGGAGCAAAGCAATGGGCGTACAAAGAACTGGATGTGTCCTGTCGGGGCTGAGGCATTAACCTGGTAAAGAAATCACGGTAGCAGTGCACGCCATTGAAAGTCCACTCACTTGTGTTAGCTGAGCATAAAAATAATAGCTCAGCATTTGTTTTGGCATTTTCTTTTTCTGCAAGATGGTCTTCAATCTGTCTTTGTCATATTATATGCATATAAATGATAGCATGACTGTGCTCCATACTTAATGGCCTTCATTAAGACACATGGTTATGCAGTTGATCTAAATATATCTGATGATTTGGCCTAAGTCACTGTGTGGGAAAACATCTCTCCAGCTCCTTGGTTTGCAAGTTGAAGTCTGTTTCATTGACTTGACTAGGTCCTTTCTGTAAAACTGACCCTGTGTTTCACTTGACTCCAAGATCTAATTCAAATGCTTCCCTACCTGTTCTGCTTTGATTCTGAAATGTCCCCTTAGGACACATGTGTTGAAGCCTTAAGTGTTGGCTGGTGTCACAATTGAGAGGTGGCTGGATTATGGAGGTCTTGAACTTATTAGTTGGGTCATTGGTAAATTCACAGATCATGGGCTTTCAGGAGGGTAGATCTGACTGAAGCTGTTGGCACTGTGCCTTTGAAAGTCTTTGCCATGCATAGCCCCTTCTCCTGGATCTCTCTTGCTTTGGGCCACAGCAGGGTGAACAGGGTTGTTCCTTTAAATGCTGCCTGCTGTCCTGTCCTGCCAGCCTACTAGCCCACAGCAATGGACGACACTGTGTCCCCACAAACCTTTCCCGCTCTCGGTTGATGTCTGTCACTTGCTTAGAGCCGGGCAGTGCCTGGCACAATAGTCCCTTAGAGTCTTTGTAGCTCCTAACTGGAGACCTTACAGTAGTCCTTCCCATGGTCAGGAAGTCAGCTTTACAACCGGTTGTGAGCTAGTTTGGTGCCTTTTCATGGAAATTTGGAGGAAGTTATAGAAAACCCTGCTTGGCTCAGTAGAAGCAGTTTTCCTAGCTGACAAGCATCAGCGTTTGCTGAACTTTCCTCATAAGTTACCCACTAATTTAGAAGTTAAACAAGGCACACGTGTGCGTGTGCACACACACACACGCACACATTCTGTGTTTCACAATGCTACCCTTGGTTCATTTTATAACAGGATCTTTTATCCTTGTTAGGAATCACGTATGCATTCTGATTTCCCAAGAACGTTAAGATGACCATGTGTTGTGGTGCCAACTGGAATCACATTTAAGTAACTTCTCAAATCTGTGTATGTATAGACACATGAACGTATTGTATGTTCTGTGTTCAAAGGGGGCACTTCTGAATTTCTTCCTTTTAAGTAAATGACTGAACTCGGCTGTCCAGCAGCTAGGCAGTGATCGCTGGCTGAAAAAGCTCAAAACTGTAGATAGCGTAATGGACTACTTTTATTTTTTCAGCGGTTTCTCACATGCCTGCTGCCGCTAGACAGGAAGTTCCTGCTTCTTCCAGTTATTCATGGACACAAAGATGTAGACCAAAATTTGAGAATCACCCGAGCATTGTTTCCCAGGCAGTCAGCTAGAAGAGAGGAAGGACGAGTTCCGGAGGGAGCTTAGAGATGGCTAGCCCTAGAGGCAGCACACTGCCTTCTCTGTCCATGTCCTGTGGGCCACAAGACAGAGAGGTTCAGCCACCTTCTCTAGCAAGGGAATCTAGAATCTGCAGCCCAATGAGGCTCCTGGGAGAAAAGAAGGTGATGATTAGGATGCTGAGATCCAGAGTATTGATAAATGCTGATTTTTAGAATCACTTCTTTGTAATACAGATCTACCATATTTGTCTGTAATGAGATACATTCCTCTTCATACCAATATTACCTCTGTCTTGTCCCCAAAAAGGCTGGCTTGGCCAAGTAAAGAGGGTCACAGTTAAAATCTGTGACAGATGTGTCTGTGCATTACCTAAAACACCCAAGTCCTTAGCCTCAATGGAAGCTGTCATCTGCTGTATCTGAAAAATACCTACTCCCAGGGCAGAGAAATTCCAGCTCAGCTTGTGTTCGCCGTGGAGCCTGGGGCTGTGCTGTGTGAGCCAAAGAATTCAAAGTTAAATATGTTTTCTCTATGAAGCTCTTTTATGATTTAGTATATGACAGAGTAGTAATGTTTGTGTTTTGCAAAAACAAAAAACCAAAACCAAAAACCTTGCTGAAGATTTGTTCATTCTTCAGATATTAATGTGGAAATCCAGCTGTCAAAGGCCATAAATATCCGAGAATGAATAAACTCTATTGAAATTGTAGCCTCATCTGATGGAAATTTGTGTCTTTTACTTCATAGAGTTATAATTAATATGTCCATTGGTTTTATTAAGTACCTGAAAATAAATCCTGCCATAATCAAGCATGTCACCAGCAGTGAAAGGAGACCACAGATTGATGTGTGCCAGAAAGATCTGCCTTGATATTTTTATGTCAGTGCTTCATTTTTTCCTTCATTTTCATATCAACCGAGGCAGAAATAGCCCCCAACAAATTTTTCTGACACTGGTAAAGTTTATATGGATTGGGGGACGGGCAGTAGTTAAGGCTGTTGCCAGGTGGAAACTCTGTGGCCATCTCAATGAGGCTGACACGCGTATCAGTACCAAGGTGGACCTCACATCGGTGGGAACATATTTCTGGCCCACTCACCCTTTTTCTCACAAAGAATTAGACTGAGTGACTTCCGTAGAATACTCTTTTGTCTTCTGTTCCCTCTAATGCCAAATATGCATCCCATTCAAAATGCCTTAACGTTAAACAATATCATAATACCATTAGCGTAAATAGACGGCATTGCCAAGAATGTCTAGATGTGCGAAGTGTTGAAGGTGGAGAGGTATACTTGAAAGAAAAAGGAAGGCTTCCAAGCAGTGATTTAAAGTTGCTTGACTATAACATCATCTCTAACCAAATCCTAGAATATTCATGGCTCCCGTTTCCTCTAGGAAGAAGGTGACTATAAATCCTTCATGTGTTACATTTACAGATGATGTTAATCTCCCTGCTGTGTTGTTGTTTTTCTCATCTTCAAAATACCCCATAACGCCGTGCTGCGTCTGCAGAGTCTACCTTACATTGCAAAGAGTGAGTTGCTTCTGAAAATTAAAAAAAAAAAAAACTTTGGTTATACATATGCTTGTTATTTCTCTAAGATCAACAAAACGCTTAGGAGCACAAACAAATTCATTAATTATCTTTTGCATCCAGGGCAAAACATAGCAGGCAAGTTGAAAAATGAATTGTTTATTTTGGGAGGGGCTGGGAATAAAGAACAATGGAAGTTCCAAATAAAAGTAGTTGGACCTTTCTGCTGTGGGTTTGAAAATAAGTCCAGAAGGCTGAGCTTAATATAACATGTGGCAGGTGGCCTGCGTTTGCCTGGAGAATTCCTTTAGGGCAAGACTGCTCAGCAAACACATAAATCCTTTTTTCTCTGTTATCTGGTAGCACATTTAGTTGCCATGGGGATTTTATTTATGCAGCAGATCCTTTGCAGTTCAGTTTGTGCCTAAAGTTTAACCGTACAGCTGTTACTATAAATGCTACATGGCAGTATTTTCCAAACATACACCCTAGAACAAAAAGAACATTTTTTTTTCCTAGCATTGATTTTGCTTTTTATGTCCTGAAACATCTTAGTAAAGTTATTGCTCTGTGCAAAGAAAACTTCACAAATTTCGGGCAAGCGGTGGCATCTTTTAATGTTCTTTAAATTATTCAATTGCAAATAAATCATATAAAATGTAGCAAATGTCTTTTTTTTTTTGGAGGAAGGATAGGACAACATTTCACAAGTTAAATGGCTAATTCGTTATTTCCCTCTGTGAGGTGTTATAATTTTTAGCATCCTCTTCTTTCTTTTAAAGGATTTATATCAAAAGAGTCAGGCTGCAGTGCAGGCTCCTCTACAACTTCTCCCTTCCGTGCTCTTTTGATATTCTTCCCCCTTCTATTTTTAGTGGAAGAGGAAAGAAAACAAGATAGAAAAATGGTGATTGCTTTCGCAACAATCAAGGGACAGCTAAGTTTCTCCAGCTCAGGGCTGGGTCCTGATTTGGAATGAATTGCTTTTGTTTAGTCTTGATTTGTACTAGAGCAGATAAATCACCAATATGCCTTCTTTGTGTGAAGCAGCGTGGATTGGTCAGTGAAAAGGGGAACGGACGCTTTTAGGCGAAGAGCCTAAAATTACCTCACACTGTCTGTGTCACGGTGTACCAGGAAAATGATGAAAAGGAAACTTGTAATCCAGGTAAAGTTGCTGCCTTGCAGGGAAAGAGAAGAATGCAGAATCAAGATACATTGTTCTGCTCGCAGCCTCCTCCGGCATCTCTTTCCTGGCTGGGGATGTTGACTGCTTCCAAGAATGCTCACAGACATCACCTGTACAGATAGTTCTCTAGTCAGAGGGTCAACATAGAAAACTTGATATGATACCCTCAACGAAGGCCTTCCTTCAGTGTGATGCCACATCTTCTTTGCCGTGACCAAGTCATTTAGCAGGGAAATGGTATTGTTACTGTAGCAGACACCAAAGATAGTCTTTGTTAGAATCCGTATCTTTGGAATATTTTTATTTCTCTACCAAATGGCCATTTAGTTGTGGTAATGAGCGTTGATGTGATTAGCAGAAGGGATTAGAGATTTTAATTGTCAGTTGTTACTTTTTTACAAGTTGAATGCTCTCAGCAGTGGAGGAGCCCCACCTCAGAGGAGAAATAACTGTATACTCTTGGTCGCCACTGCAAATGCTTAAACATCAGTGTAGGATAAGATACAGGCATCCTCCTTGCCTGTCTAACTGGCAGCGAGGTCCCAAGTGGTCAGTGTTCACAATGAAGCCATATTGTTTTGGAGGAAGGAGTTAGAAGTCTTACTAACTCAGATGGCATGGCTACTCCAAACGTGAATCCGATCAGTAGTAGGGACCGCACTTGACAGCTTGTTAAAACTTGTGAAGTCTCAGTTCCTCTCTTTCAAGACCTGGGACATAGGCATCTGCATTTTCACAGGCTCCCCAAGCTGACAATGCGTAATGACCTTACTGTCTGTATGTCTCAAAACTGGATCACTGTGGAAGGGTGAGCCAGGACCTCAGGACTTGCCAGTAACTGGACCTCAGCCTCCCTGCCATTCTTCTGAATTCCAAACCTTCACCTATACCTGTTTTCTTAATGGGTTTCCCTGTCTTCATGTGTCCTTATCCCGACTCAGTAGTAATTACTGCCGATTTTATTATTATTATTATTATTGCTATAAAGAGAACTAAATTCTGTCAGACACCACTCATAATCCTCAGCTATTTTTGTCCATTTCTCCTTGTCGTTGTCATATGTGCCCCAACCTGATGACATACCAAGTGACTCACCACCATGCCCCCGATGCATCGTTTATCCCAGCATTTGCCCTGGACTATCTTTTCTCTTCTGCCATTGGACTTTTCACCTGTTAAATTCCTGGTGCTCCTCTGTCTTCGGGTAGAGGTTGTCTGTTAGTAATCTCACAAAATGAGTTGCCCTGCTTGAGGGGGGGGGGGTCCTAGCCTTTCTGCACTCCTCCGATACAACCATGACAACATGCTTATGAATTTGGCTGTAAGTGTGATCCCTCACTCCACTGTTCATCGAAGGCACTGTGTGCCCCTGGCTCCCTGTGTAGTTCGAGCATCTGGGACAGGGCTTCACTTAGAGAGGGTGCCCATTCTGCAGCACAAACTGCTAACCTGGGGACATCAGAGCCCACCAGCCACCTCCTCCTTGCGATTCTAAAAGAGCCAAGCAATGTCTTCCACTGAGAGAATTGCGTTAGATATTCTGGGCCTAGGAATATAACGTAAGGGTCCATAAGAGGTAGCGTGTGGGGGAGAAAAGTGTTGAGACTGGAAAATTCCTGGAGCTTGAACGCAGACGTAGAGAGGTAGAATACTCAAGAAAACCAGGGAGAAACAGAAATGGACCCCAAGGGTTTGATTTTAGTTAATGTGAAAATTTTGTCAGTCCTATTAGAGGTGGAGGATCTGTCAGTCATCTCTGGGTTGATAGGCGGAGGGTAAGGAGCTCTTTGGAACAGCCCACAAACTCTCCCTGGGTACCACAAAACTGTGTGTTTTACTCCTAGAAGTTAGATTTTCCTTTTCACAAATGGAACGGATATACTGATGTACTAGTAGCGCTAGACCGATAGTTACAGCACCGTGGATTTGCTTTTCCCACCTAGGCAGGGTGGTAGTTTGCCTGCAGCTCCAGTTATTTTCTGTTTGTACGAGTGGCCCCATGGCAACGGCAGCAGGCTGTGAAGGAATGCTTTTATGCTTCTGGACCACACAGGGAAGCACGCATTTCCACCTTGTTTGCCTCACACCTAGAGCTGCGGTGTGAATTCATGATGGTGTTTCTAAGTCACACTGCGGGGTGCAAAATGAGAAGTTTCAGTATTTCTTCAGCAAACGTGGGAAAGTTGAAGGACATGTTATCCACGTTTCCCTAGAAGTGGGATCCATGAGACGGACTTAGCGAGCTGAGTTTGAATCACACGGTTAAGACTGTCAGGTGCCAGAGTAGAGACATCACTGTGGAAATCAGTGATATTTCTAATTCTCAATCTAGAATGTGTTTGTTTTTCATTGACATTTGTTGTTGTTGTTGTTTGAAAAAATGGGTTTAGAGGTTTGTTTCTAAGAATGGTACAGTAATGTTGAGCACATGACTTCAGGGGATTGTGGGCCTTGCAGTTCTCAGTCTGACATAGGATACGGGTGTTTGGTAACCGGTTCCCTATGCTTGTAATAGCTGTAGTTCTCAAGCTGAAGATGACTAAAGACTCGCAGGAGACAGCAAAGCTAAGGGAGAAGGCATTGATTAAAATAACTTAAGGAGCCATTTTCTATTCAAGGACTTTTGAAGAACTTCATAAAAGAGCACAATGGCTTTTATTGTGGAGTTCTGAATGTAAAATTATTGGAATGAAGTCTGTGTTTTTACCATAGAGATGCTAAAGGAAACAATGTTTCTATTAACACTTGAGGTACATTTTTATTTTTAAGGAGCCCCTGTTAAAAATAAAACAAAGACAGCCCTAAGAAGTCCTGACTTACTCTGTCCTTAAACACAGAGTCAGGATGCATTTCTTGTTCAGTTTAGAATATGAATTTAAGGCCTATTAGCGTACTGGAAGGACATAGTGATGGAGTCCTTAGCAATTGCTTGAGATGCCCTGGATTCATCTCAGGTATGTGTGGAAGCAATGAGAGGGGCTAGGGATTGACTAGAAGCCAAGTGGTTACCCAGGACCTGCTGCTGACATGGAGCTATGGGGCTCCACGTGAACACAGTCCTGAGGGTCCATACGTTTTTTACATTATGTGACTGAGTGTTAGCTTGGTGATGAAAATGAATATCGACTCGCACTTTGGTCTTGTCTACTCAGTATTGTACAAGCACCTTGCCCAGGCATGGCGATCAACAAGCATTTGAAAGAGGGGAGAGTAGGAATGAAGGAACAGTAATGAGAGAGGTGGCGGGAGCCCAGTGAGCAGCAAGGAAGCAGAAGGGTGCATCTTGCTGCTCTCCTCCAGAAGACAGTGTGAAAGAGGGGAGGGCTTTGGTACAGTTTCTAGGCAACTGATGGGTACCTAAGGAAAGGGGAGCTGGTGCTGGAGGAGAAATGATAAACTGTCCGTCTTACCAGAGGCAGAAGGTATGATGGTCATCTCTTGGATATTGATGATGGAGAACCGAGAAGGCAAATGCCAAGTGGAAGCATCTGAAGCCTCTTCTCTTTGGTTTCTCTTGCCAGGTCTGAGGAGATCAACTAAGTCCCAATGCACTGAAATGTGCACAGATTTCATAGGGAAGGGCTGGATGGAACTGGACTATTTACTAAAATTTTCCCCTTTAATACAGTCAGGATAGATGTTGGCACTAAAAGACTTTTATGCCATAATGAAAAGGAAGCATAATGTCTTTGCTTTGACATGGTAGGGCGTGTAGTATGATGGGTAAAGGAAGCAGAGACATGGACGCTCAGACACTTGCGTCCAATTTACAGCTCAGCTTTAGCAAGTCACATGGCCACATGGCGCCTCAGTTTCCTCCTCTGTATAGTGGGGTCTGTGCCTGAAGAGGCCACTGCAGGTGAGATTTGGCCACAACACAGCAAGCGCTCAGAAGAGCATTTGGCATCTAGCAAGCACTCACGGATACGTCCATTATTCCTAAGAAGCAAGGACTAAAAAAGCTTCATTAATGGATGAAAGTCCAGAAATTTGAGTCAGGCTCCTCCACAGAAATGAAAGTCATGTCCTCCCTGGTGTCTGGAGAAAGTTTTTCCTAGAAGAGAAAATTGATATGTTAATATTTCAAGCAGAAAATTTAGAAAAAGCAAGACACCATTGTCTCCTTCCTCCCCTTCCCTCCCTCCCTCCCTCCCTCCCTCCCTCCCTCCCCTTTCTTTCTTTCTTTCTTTCTTTCTTTCTTTCTTTCTTTCTTTCTTTCTTTCTTCCTTCCTTCCTTCCTTCCTTCCTTGACATTATCTTTCAAGTGCATTTATCTGCTTTGTAGAGCAAGAGCAAGGATTGGACATAACTATGGTGAAAGGAAGGGGACAGGCGGGGTAAGGTAAACTGTAGCAGATCAAGAAGTAGCGTTATAGCTGCCCTCGGGACCTGTGGTGGAAAGAGCCTCAGGAATGAAAATACACATGTGGAAGAGAACTGGGTCAAGAGGCTGCAGGAAAATGCTGAAGGATAAAGAGGAAAGAAAGAAGTAGTACTTGGAGGTTGTAGAAATGGAAATATGCATTGTTTTGTGTGGCAGCCTTGAGAGCCATGCTTCTTGTCCGCTCGTGACTGCCCAGTGCCAGCCCTGGTCTCTGCACATCACGGGTATTTAGTGAGTCTTTAATGTCTCATGGATGAAGGGATTTAATTAATGGATTAATTAATTTAATGAACTAAGAAATTAAGTTTATTAACAAATAATTATGAGCACTAGAAGGAAGTAGGTCATATGTGAAATATTAGCTCATCCCTAAGTCTGAAGGAAGTGTTTGGAGTGGGAGAGAACTTGATCTTCAGAAGGCAGATTTAGAAAGTCCGGAGTCTAGGAAATCACAGAGAAGCTGCTCCTCCATTTTTATTCAGTTGAAATTCAGTAACGAAAGATTCCTAATAGTTCTAGTCATTGTGTGATATTGAGGATTTGGGGCAAAAATGGCAGAAAGAGAAGTAAGTTCTGGTGAATATTTGAGGAGAGACATTGTTCTTAGCTAGTAATTTTTTTTTTTTAATTTGGAAAGGACCAACATCTACAAAAACAGTTGAGTTGCATCTGGATCATATGTAAATAACCCAAACATGTTTAAGGTAGGGCATAAAACACTCGAGGGGTTTATATAATAACTAAGGGTTACATGTTAGGAGAAATACCCATCCTTATACCTCAGCTATTGGGAAAGAACTGCTGCTTTTCTTTAAAATCAGGAGGTTTAATTAACTCATTCTTATGGTTGTTGGTTTTTTTTTAAAGGAAATATATCCATGAACATAAAGCTATAAGGCGGCATTCATTCAGATTATAGCAGTATGCTACACGAAGCCCTTGGATGTTCAGGTGTCCTGGTGTCGCTGGTGTATCAGGAAAAGAAAAGGTGACAGGAAAGTCACCCCCTTTTGCCTTCAGCTCCATGATGAACCAGTGGTAATTCACAGACGTCACTGGAAGGTTTCAGAGCCATGCAACATCCTAATTTTCCAGATGCGTCAGTCTTTGAGTGGTGATCCCGTGCTGAAATGTAAAAATTACTAGAAGTTGTCCTAGAGAGAAGTCAACTTGACAAAGACTAGAGTAACCGGAAAAGCCTCTCGACTCAGTCTTTATCAGGTTGCTCTGTGGGTCTGTCTGAGAGGCTTTGTCTTGATTGCTAATTGAGTTAAGAGGGTTCAGCCCATTGGGGGTGGTGCCATTCTATGGCCAGGTGATCCTATATAAGAGAGCTGGCTAAGCTTGAACCTGAGAGCCAGCCAACAAGCAGTGTTGCTCTGTGGTTTCCTCCTTAGCTTCCTACTTTAGGAACTGGTGTCTGGAGAAAGCTATATCTAGAAAACTGATAAGATGCAATTTCCCAAGCAGATTATTTAGAGAAGAACAAGAGTGCCCTCAGGGAAGGCCGTGACCTGATGTGTGAGCTAAACAAGCCCCTTCTTCTCATGCTGTGTATCATAGAATATTTCAAAGCAAGGGTAGAGATGAAGCTGGAACAGGAGATTTCTCGGTGTGATTTTGTTGTTGTTCTTTCCAAAGTCTCGGGTATTGGCTGTCCTATGTGTTTGTGAGTGACAGTAATGAAAGGTAATCACAGATGGCAACGTACATAGATACTTTGATCCTATTGATAGACACATGTTTCTGCCACATTGTCAAATATGGACCGCTGGAAAAGAATAGAGGCTAGTCCTGTCTCCAAGGCTAGTCTAGTCATTGTAGCCCAGCTTTCCTAGACATGCTGTAGAGACTGATCTGCAGAGAGTAGGGGCTATTTCTGTTGGATGTGCATGGCCAAAAGAAGTTGGAGGAAGAGGAGGTGCCTAGACAGGTGACCAGGCAGGAGCCATGGGCATGGAGAAGAACGGGTGGCAACAGTATGGTTGATTCAGTGGTGGTGAGGGAGGAAGGCGATGCTAGCAGATGGAGGGATGAGCAGGCGTCAGGCTCTGACCAGGCATTCCCTGTGCTCCTGTAACATAATAGTGCTAATAGAACACACCTAAGGGCCCGGCAGCACTGATCAATAGAGCTGAGACTTGCTTCCAACCCTGTAGCCTCATGGTTGATGATATGGACATAGTCAATCCGTTTAAATGATTCAGACCCGTGAAATGTTTGGTGAGTACAAAGAGGAACAACATATATACATAGAACTTCATAAAAATTTGTACCCGTGGCTCCATCATCCAGTTTATAGGACTAAGACCCTAGCAAAACTAATGAAGCTGCATGGATCCTCCTGAATTCCCCTCTATTGCTCTGCCTCTTCTACAAAAATAACCTCCAGTTTTAAATTGTTCTCTTATTTACAATAAACTTGACATAATGTTAGACAGATTATATACAATTATTCTACAAACATCATGTTGACTGTGATGACAGTTTGGGTTTTTTCTTTGTTTTTAAGTATGCTTCCTCAAATTTAACAAAAACCAACATTTGCTATGATTTTATTTTATTGTTTTATTTTTATTTTTTGGTCCTATGAATCAATTATTTAGTGAGTGACTCCATTTTTTGTTTTGATTGTGATGAAATTGATTTTGGTTTTAAATTATGAATTTGTCTTAAATATAATCACATTTTTCTAGAATTACACTTATGGTATAAAATCAATGGAGCCATGATATTATACTAAAGATTCAGTTTTTTTAAAATTGTGTTGTTATTTTATCAATTAGGATTTTTGCAAAGTGACACCCTTGTTGACACATTATAAGTTATTTTTACTCATGTGTTTGAATTCGTTGTGGTCTGGGTATATTAGGTATATGAATTCAATAATTTGATCAATCCATGTGGATGATATAGGTCAAGTTTCATTTAAAAATGCTCAGAGTTTTTAATCATTTTTGCATTACTGCTCAATCAAATCATATCCTTGATAAATGTGCTACATACTAAATATTTAGATAATTCAAGGTAGGTATACATTTCTTATTCTTTGGACAAGAGACTCTCTTTTCCACAGGCTTCTTTTTATTTAGCACATGCCCAGTGCCTTCTCTGATGCCACCGGCAGTCATAAGCCTAATTCCATCTCTATAGAATTCCATGGTTCCCTTCCTTTTCTGGATGGGCCACTATTAGCTATATAACCTTAGGTAGTAACCTCAGTCCCACAGGAGCAGGCTAAAAGGAAATTAAAGGTGTGTTGTTGGAGGCAGCTCATTTGTTCCCAGTTGCTTAGGCCCAAATAATCACTCAAAAACTATGTTATTTGCAGTACTGTTTGGCCAGTAGGTTAAGTTATTACTAGCTATCTCTTATACCTTAACCCATTTCCATTATTTTATATTTTACCATGAGGCTTGTAATTTACTGTTAAAGTCCCCAGGCATCTGTCTCCTACAGCGGCAGCTACACGACTTCTCACTGACTCTGCCTACTCTCTCTAATTCCTCTTTTAGCCTGGCTATATTCTGTTAAGTCATTGGCCAAAAGTGGCTTCTTTATTAACCAATGGTATATAGAGGGGAATCCTACATCACCTTCCCTTTTCTGTCTAAATAAAAAGGCAGGTTTTAACTTTAACATAGTAAAATTACATATAACATTAGCTCTAGCCTCTCATTGGCTAACTCTCACATCTTGATTAACCCATTTTTCTGATCTATGTTAGCCACGTGGTGACTCAGTACCTTTTTCAGTGAGGCAGATCACATCCTGCTGCTTCGGTGATCTGGGTAGGAGTGGGAGGAATCAGCTTCCTCCTTCCCAGAATTCTCCTTTCTCATTGTATTATTTTTACTTCCTGTCTGGTTTTCCCACCTATATTTCCTACCTGGCCAATCAGCGTTTATTTATAACATGATTGACAGAATACAGACAATTCTCCTGCACAATTTTTATAACTTTCTGTACTTTTTTCTCTCTCCTGAGCCTACATGCATTTTTAAAACACATTGTGACCCATTCAGAGGTTTATTTCTATCTGAATCTGTCTTTATTGCATATCTGTAATAATTTTGATCAGGAGCTTTTTTAAATGGTAAGCAGCTTGGTTGCAGCAGCCCTGGATGCTGGCTGTGCCTCTCTCAGGCTTTCAGAATGGTGGAGGTAGTTCACTGCCTGCTCTGGTACTGCTGGGTAGGAGCTGTCCTCACCACCTCAACTCTAGGCATGCAGCACACAAACCCTTTTTATCTGAGTGAAAGTTAAATCTTCCATGCAGCACATAGCTAGAAATATCTCTGTGTAAGGTGGCAGGAATCTGCCATGCTCTCCTGCCTGTCACTCCTAGCAGACCTGATCCAGCTGCCTGCCCAGGCAGGGAACACTGAGCCGCAGGCATGGTCTCCCCATCCCGAGTGGGTACAAAAACATCTGCACCTGAAGTGGGAGGCAGGCATGAAACCCAAATGTTTCAGACCACACTGGTGTTTTACATTCATGTATATTTTGATGCTTATGCTTTCAAACCGTGGCGATTTCTGACTCCAGGACCAGTAGTGTGGAAATTAGGAAGTTTGTGGAGCTCTTGAATTGTTGCTCTCTGGTTCTTGGCTCTTTGCAGAAATGAAATGTACAACCCAGTGACTTTATCTTGGAGTGTGCAGCTCACTTTTCCCACTCAACACACATACCTTTGAGTGCAATAAAAATACTCTCTTTATGACAAGCAGGTTCTCACAGTACAACGTAAACAGGTTGCTTCCTTAAGTTTCCTTATTGGGAACAGTTTTATATACAAACTGCTCCCCAGACCAGGGACAGTCCAGCCTCTACAGAACTTATTTTTAAAAATTTAAATGCTATCCATCATGGAGAGGTAATGTTTCACTTTTTTTTTATCACATCCATAAGAAATAGAGATAACTGTCATGGTTTAATGTCAGTAGTAAAGTTTTGGAGTGATTAGGATAGAAAAAAAATCCATAAAAGTTAGTGAACTGAAAAACCTTCACTTAAACTGTCAGGTTATTTTGGCGTAAGGTTGGGGACAATTTCTGAAGTAATTGGAGAATGAATGGAAGTGAGTTCACCCAAACAAAGGACAGCAACAAATTGCTTTGAGGAAAATGTATATCATACCTATTTATAAAAAAAGGAAGATAGATGTATAGGATCTCTATAAAAATTATATATAGCCTCTCAATTAAAAACCCAGGTTATATTTTTGGTTGTGAGCCTAGCTTTTAACAGCTGAGCCATCTCTCCAGCCAGCGCAATAAAAACAATAAAAAAAAAAACCCAGGTTAAACCCCATTTGAGGAAACTTCTAGAAAATTTTCTATACTTCTTATATATTAGACCCTTGTGGTTTTAAATATTGCCTGAAATATGAGTGTTATAATTTTATCATATGAAGCATACCCATTGTGATTGAAATTGAGAAGTAAAAAACAGTT
Organism: Alexandromys fortis; assembly: GCF_014885135.2. Classification (NCBI taxonomy): domain Eukaryota; kingdom Metazoa; phylum Chordata; class Mammalia; order Rodentia; family Cricetidae; genus Alexandromys; species Alexandromys fortis. The sequence goes on along the minus strand of NW_026067913.1, from coordinate 8,281,503 downwards.
CATATAAAATTATTGGGAATACTTGTTTTTGCTCTGTATTTCATTAGACTATGGGGGAAGCTGAATCAATATTAGCATGTTAAAATGTTAAATTGTGCTCCATACCCATTGAGTAAAGCATTAGAACAGAAGATCATTGTATTTCCTAAGATAAATTAATACCTACTTAGTATGTATAGCGTCCTCAATAAGTACTTGTAACAAGAAATGAATTGATATAGACTCCTAAATATGTATCAATTAAACAATGCTATTCTTGCATGTGGTGTTACCCTTAAAATGTAGTCTTCTCAACCAGAATATCTTGTCATATTTTATATGAAATATTGCCACAGAAAAGCTTTTTGCTATGGTTTCATTAATGTGGGATAATGGCTACCCATTTGCCCTGTGTATGCCTTGACATGTCCTTCCCTCTTCTTTGTTGTGTCTGTCCGTGGTAAATGTATGTGTGGTGTGTGTATATGTTGTGTGGAGAGGCAACAATAGGGGGATGCTGAGTGTCCTTCTTTCTCACTCTCTGCCTTATTTGAGAGTCTCTCACTGAACTTGGAGTTGGGCTGGCAGACAGCCAGCTCCATCAGCCCTGTAGTTTCCACTTCCCATGGCTTTGGACTAATAGGAACATGTAGTCTTGACTGGCTTTTTTATGTGCTCATAGGGATGGGAACTCAGGTCCTCGTGCTTAAGCAGGAGGTGTCTTAAATTCTGAGTCATGCCCATCTCTACAATCTCCTTTCAAATGACCTTCAATCTCAAGCCAAATAATGCAAATTGTTACAGGAATTTATACAAGATTTTTATCAGTTCTTTGTGTCCAATAAATGATCCCCTGTAAAGGAAGTAAGGCTAGGTTTTCTAGGTTTTGTTTCCATGGCTGAGTCTCTCTGTAAAGTGGTTGAAAAGTTACCACAAGCTCTGGGCTCCATGGATGCCACAAGGTAAACTCATTGATTGGCCCAATCATCTTTATAGTACTTCTCATTTCAGAATTCAATGAAAGACCCAACCAAAAAAAAACCTATAACATTAATTTATCTCTTTTTGTGCTAATGATGGAAGTGTAAGACTCACTAAAATGGGGAAATCATTATGGAATTGATGCGCAGGGATATGATGTCTCAGCCCAACAATGTGAATGGCCCTTGATAGTTTATCCAGAAAGCATCACAGTGATTGCCTGAATTAGAGTTTCATTTTCATCCCTAGCTTGGAGGCTCCCCTTCACTATATAACCATAAGTAGATTTTCTGCATCGGTTTTATATTTGCTGAGACATTAAAGGGTGCTAATAGGTTTATGAGCTTGAGAAGAAATTTCTGCTATTGAGGGAAGCTGTGTTACTTGCCAAGCTTGTTAGTATTTTGATCTCCCAATCAAATTATACCCGAATGGTTATATTCATTTGCTCGTTCCCAGTCGTGGTGTTCGCAGAGTGCACCGCAGGTGTGGCCATATCATGTAACTGGAAAATTGCGGGGAAGAGCAGGGCACAGTCATCGTTGCAGACCTGGAAACACATCTGTCTGTACGTATGCTTAGAGGTCAAGAGGAAGCAGAAGAAACTGTCCTTGAAAAGCAAAAATATGAGTTGCATTATTTAATACCAAATATAGCTACGGTTAATTTGGGCAATAAGGGGATATGCAACCATACTTTTCAAAGGTATTTTAAAGGTAAAATTGAGTTTTTAAAAACTTCCTTGAGTGGAGGACACTATCTTGTTTTCACTGCCCCGTGTCTAAGCAGCAAAAAGCACATCTACCTTCAGCGCGGCTCCTTAATAGCGTGTAACATGCTCGTTTGTCACATTTGTTTAGCATGTTATCTTTCCCCTCACATGACATGTAAAGTGCTACTGTATGTCAAGCAGGCTGTATGTCTTACATTTTCTCATAGAGCAGTTATAACTGATAAAACCTTAACAGAATAATTAATTCATTTCATGAAGTTTCTTTAATCATCATTTCCGTTTTTTTTTTCCCAAGGCGTTGGCAAGCAAGAGTCAGATTTGCTCTATTTTATTTTTTAAAGGAGATAATTTCCTTTTTAGTTGACTGTCCTCTCATAGCCCCTTCCAAGAAGTTAACGTTCTTACTGGCTTAGGCTCATTTATAGCTCAGAGCTGCGCAGTCGTACAGTGGTCGTTAGAGCCTCGGAGAGCTTGCCAGCACAGAGATGCCGATGCAGCAGAGAAAGGGGGAAGAGTACCCTGTGAACTGCAAGACTGTGCTTCCTTTCCCGCGGTGGAAAGTAAAGATGTGACTGTACACACTAAAAATCAGCATCGCTAAGAGTGATGCCACCTTGACAATGTGTGGCCTTCCCGCTGTCTCTGAGACTACTGCGAACCAATCACACTTCATGGGAGTGCCTCAGTCCAGTTCTCTCATTGTTCTGGAGTCTTAATGCTGTTGTATGAAAAGATAAAAAGGCAAAGGGACTTTCTAGTAAGTAGAAGCAAAGATGCAGTTATCGACAGACACTCTTAGGACCAGTTTGCTTCTTAAAAGATGCAGCGGTTTTTGCGAATGGATCCTAAAATGTGCCCGAGTTTGACTGCAGCTCTTTATTTTAAAACGACTTGAATTTCAAAGAAGCTAACAAGTTCCTGTTAGCCCTTGTTCTTGTTGCTTCCCAGTGTGTCTGCAGAATCGCTCTCCAGGGCTCTCTTCTATGGGAGATAAGAGTAAAAAAAGCACTTTTTTTTTCCCTCAAGGAAAAACTAGTTTTAAGTCTCTAGTGTAATCATATTCTTAGAATGAAGATTGTAACTAGGTCATCTACTTGTAATGAGGCTGCTTTGTCTTCTAGACTAAATAAACACAGTGTTAGCTTTAATACAGGTCTGTTGATAGTCCTTTAAACACTTGACTTACATGACCCCTCCTCACGCTCCCCATGTTCTCTGATACTGAGCTGCCAGCCCTGCACTCTGTGCTCCTCCGTGTTCTGCATGGCCTGTTTATTAGCCTTCCAAGAGTTAAACGGATTTTTATAACTCCTTTCATGCTAAACAAACTGAAGGTGAAGCCTTTATTTGTTTGCATGGATTGGTTCTAGATAATAAATTTAGGATTCTGTTTATCTGTTTTCTGTAAGTAGGCACAATTTTAGAGAAAATACTTGTCATCTTTATCATTTTCAATCTTGATAGTGATAGAAAACATGATCATCTTGCTCTAGCCCTCTGTGTGTCTGTCTGTCTGTGTTATTATCAATATTTGTTAAGTCCATCTTTTGGGTGTCTTTGGACAGAGTTATTTAAGAGAAGCCCACAGTGAGCTGTGTCACGTATTTACTCCAGCAGTGGCCAGGGGCCTGGAAATGTGGTGTCTGAAATGAAGCTAGCAGGGTCAGTTGTTTCTTATCACAGAGAACATAGGGGGAAGTGTGTGGAGAGCTGGCTCTTCAGGAAGATTGTTAAGGGATCTAAATGTTGGGTTTAAAGTATGCCCAAACTTAGGGCTGAACAGGCAAACTGGGAGAGTACTGACCTAAGGGACTATTACCTTGGGGAGAAAGTACAATAGGGAACTTGTAGGGCTTTGATTCTTGGCTTAGGTTGCAAAGAATGTGGCTCTTGGGTTGTAGGCAGGGATAGGGAGAGAGTGAGGAACTGATTGATAGAGTGGATCCTGATAGTTCAGGTAAGCTTGGTGGAAGACACAGCTCGGGATAGGTGATGACCACCAGCTCTCAGGCTGGCTAAGGGCAGTGCACGGTGGGTGTGAGGCTGCCTGGTTTCCTTCTAACTTGAGCTTCCGAGTCCAGAAGTAAGTTCAAGGAAACAAAGAGGGTTGAGGGTGGTGGAAGGAGGGTGTCCAGATGTCTTGATTACCTAGTCGCTGTGTACCTGTCAGAAGAGACTCACAGTCTGGGTCTGCACAGGATGGCTAAGGGAATGGAAACTCGGTGGGGGAAACTGTCATGTGACCAGGTGCAGCGGAAGGCAAGACCACCACCGCCAGGACTGTGTGTGGTGAGAAGGGAAGCCAGGCCAAGAAGCTGAAGAGGAACAGTAAGCAGTGAGGCATAGGAACCTTGGAACAAAGAAAGATGGTCATGAAGGGAAGTGTAGTTTGTGGCAGCCTGTCAGTGACAAAATGCTAGGAGACTTTAATTAGGACTGTTTGACTACAGGCGTCAGTGCCAAAAGCCAGATGATAGCAGCTCTAGGAGCAAAGGAAGACGAGGAAATAGCCCACGTTTGCTGCGCTGTGAGCACTTTTACGGGGTATTTCTTCGCTGTTCTGTTTATCCTTCTGTGAATCCTGGAAAGTGTATTTTAGATAAGAACTGGTGATAAGAATTTGTCCCCTTCACACAACACGTACAGCTTAAAGGAAATTTTTATCACCTTTCTTAGCTGATCCGATGGCCGGATACCCTGATACAGTGCTCATAGTTTGGATTGCTATTTTCTCAATAGGTAAATAAGGTGTGGATAGTTTATAAACAGGACTTCAGCTCTTCAACTCCTGTTCTGTGCAGTGGATAGAATTCCTACACCAGTGTTATTGACATGAAGAAATAACTCATAGCAACACAGAATAAACCAAAAATATATAACAAGGCATACTATAGTATATTTATCACATATATGTGCTTATAGCATTAGGAGTAGGAATGTTCAGTGGTGAGCGTGTGTGTGTGTGTGTCTACTCACATATCCACACACCTCACATAAACAGGCAGAAATGTTTCCAGAACAAACTTGATAGCTATGAAAGGACTTAGTTCCTTTATAAAACACAAGACACAATGAAATGTTTGCTTTGGGACAGTTAGCAGTCTTTCCTTGCTAACTGTTCATCCCTGGGTCTGTGAGGACCTTTTGGAATTCAGCCATGTTTTGGTTATAGTTACTAGTGTATAAAGAGGCTTTGGTCAAGCCAGTGCTCAAACTTCGCAATTCACCTCTGAGAACCAGTGTGGTGAACGTCTCAGCACCAGTCTGTGGCCGATAATAGAGTAACTAATGGTGAAGGTCATTTTGTACCACGCCCATAACGACAAATGATAGAGTAAAACAGTACTGCGCCCGTTGTAGAGCTGTGTGGCTTCACAGAAAGGTGCCGGGGTTGAACATTCTAGCCAGACAATGCGAACGATATGCTAAGAGAAACTTTAACTGGATAGTGCTCTCTACCCTGTATGGCTGTCTCTCAGAGGTGTCTGTCTTAGTGGTGACTGAGCAGTCTGTGCAAGGCAAGGGGGAAGCTGCAAAATTCCTATCTCCTCCAAGATGATTGAGGGACCTAGGCTGGGAAGTTGTGGGCAGAGCAGCATTGGGAGCAGAGATGAGTACAGAAAGGTGCTGAAAATCAGTAAGCAGTTGCTTGGGACAGCCTAACAGAGAGTGCCTGGCCTCTGTGAAAATAGCAGGGATCCCATCTTTTTTGGGAAATCCATGGGTTATGTCGAGTTACAGTTTTTTGTTCATGAAATGCAAATCTTGCTTCAGCGGAGACAAATGCGTTTGTCCTTAGGCATCACATCTTTCCGCGATCTTGGCTTGTGGTTTTCCCTTCTGGTGGAGGATGGACACTTGAACTTTTTCCTCTCCCACTCTGGCTCTGATGAGATTCTAGTCAGGTTTTCGTTTGTTTCCCAGCAAAGAGGTTTTAAACGACCTCTTTATGGATGCGGTTGCTCTGCCTCCTCTCTCGTTTGCCTTGATCTCAGCATGACTTTTGACACTGTCAACCGCAGTATCATTTCGGAGCGCTCGAGGGAATTTCCATTCTTAAACACTCAATTTTACATCAAAATAACACCAGAAAAGCACAGTGTTACAGGCAAATGTTTTGTCTAAATGTTTTTTTTCAAGAATGCGGAAATTTTATTTAGTTAAAATAATACCACACAGGGACCTGCTCATTTTAATTTTGGTTTGAAGATGACTTTTACTTTAGCCAGTTCCCAGGAACTTTTCTGTTTGTTTGTTCATTATTTTGGTTATTTTTCATTTTGTCCTTTGCTGGGGTGTGGACCCAGGACTTCATCAATCCAGGTAGACACTTTACCACCGAGCCCTACCCTCTGCCCTTCGGGCTGTGCTCTGAAGATGTTTTTAAGTGGAAACAGGTAGTGTGTGTAAGGAGCCAGTGGACAGGACGACAGTCAGGGGAACTCTCACCAGAAGTTAGCCAGTCTCTGTTGAGCTGTGGTGTGCTAGTGCTGGATAGAAGTGACTGCATTATTTATTTGGCATTGTATTTATCTGTTAGATCTTGATGAGGATTATGTCATATCTGAGTGATTAGAACTGTCTACTGGTACATGAGCTCAAAGACAACTTTTCTCTTTGGTGGGCTGATCAAAGAGGTGTTGTCATGGGTAAACACAACATGGCTAAACATTTTTATCTCTAGAGCAGCCTAGCCTTTAATTGCAGTGTGACTATGCACACCCAATCGGTGTGTCCAACCTGTGGAGTCCAAACAAAGACAGCTGTGAATGCCACCCACGATTTTTGTCTTCAGCAGCATCGTGTCTCACTGTCAAAAGGCTGGACACCTCTGATGGAGCTTTTGGTCGCATATTATTGGCTACCGGATTGATGGCAGCTTTTGTCCTTTGATGGTCCTTCCTTTGCACATTAAATTATATTTTATCAAGATTTATAAATGTCACCCGAAAACTGTCACAACACTTGCTCCCCCTGCGTCCCTGCTTGATGTGACAGTTGAGACTTTGCTTTGAGTCATGGCTTTGCTAGGCAGGTATTCTCCACAGCTACCTGTTTGGCCCAGCAGCCTCTCCCCACCCCCTTAAGCGCTGACATTCCAGAGCCAGGCAAAAGTGAGGCAAGCTTGCTCCCTGCTTGAACTCTGGCATCCTGCTGCTGATCTCAGTAAACCAAGAGCGATGCTGGTGGCATCAGGTGAGTCACAAGTTCTGAGCAAAGTTCCTAAGGTAATATTGAAATGTCTTTCTTCTTGGCACCTGCAATTTTTGGAGCCTGTTACATCAGGTGTCAGTTACAGAGCGATGTTGAAGAAATAGTAAGATTTAAAATAATAATACAGTCATTGCATTTTACTAAAATGTTTTGTTTATTGGTGTTGTTACTACAAAAGGCCAGCATCTTATAGAGACACTGGTTGAGAAGTCTGCATTGCGTTTGAAGTTTCTGGTTATGTAAAAATCAAATGTTGTTGATTCAAACATAGTATTCTAAATTTTTTGAATGGGGAAAACACCTCAACTTAGAAATATTTCTTTAGACTCATGGATTTCTAAAGGAAGGAAAAGAGAAGACTAAAGGAAACTTAATAGAATGCTAACGTTAGAGTAGGTGAAGGTTACGTAATTTTGAAATAAACGAGCAAAGCCCATTGTGGTTGCTGGCTCCCCATTGGCAGGAAGCATTAGAGTCCAGCATTATTGCCTTAGACTCTAGGCCTCAGTTTTGTCGTTTGTAAAATGGAGACCCTAACACTTATATCATTAAAGTAGCGGATGGAATTAAATAAAACCAGGTGGCACTAGTATCCCAGCTTGTTAGTCAGGCAGTACTACTACTCGTTAGTTTGCCTTCCAGTGAGATGGAGCTGATGTCACTGGAAAGATGCTGAGCAGGTTTCCCAGCTAGACAGAAAAGGCAGTACAAAAGCAGACATTTTGTAAGCAGCCTCTGAGTTTTGACCATTCGTGGGCAATAACCGTTAACCACCTTTTAAAAAAGAAACTCTTTGGCTCTGAAAAAAAAATGAAACTAACAAACATAAAATCGTCTGCCTGTGAAATTGTGGAGACGATGATAATAGAGGCCGTCGTTGGGGCTCTAAACAGCTTCCTGTCTTGTAAGACCAACAAGTTGTAATACCACTGCCGTTCAGTTTTATTTAATCCCATCAGCTGCTTTAATGATTTAAGTGTCTGCGTCTCTATTTTACAAACTAGGAAACCAATGCCTCGCAGTGGCGACCGGGCCTCTCTATAGGAGCCAGTCAGTTATGGACCTGAGATTGGAGACTGGCACCTACGTCAGCCTTACTTCGGAGCAGTGCTATGTGGTTTGCTTTTGCCAACTCTTACAAGCTTTTTTTTTGGCTTCTGGACATGCAGGGGCATGCTAGGCCTCTGTCTTAGCAACCACTGCCCCTGCACACACAGCAACCCTGGCCTTGGCATTTTGGGTAGTGTGTGCTGTGTACCTGTTAGGATGTTGGTGGCAACAATGCACAAACATCGGATTGCCTGCTCCATGAAAGGAACCAGTTTTCTTTTTAAATCTAGTTTTAAGATTTTGCTATAATTTCCTCTCAAAGAATCAAACTGAAGTCTACAGGATCACTCTGTGCATACACACACACACACACACACACACACACACACACACACCTTATTTTTCTTCAAGGGCATTGGCAGAAGATGAATGAATATGCCACAGCTTCTTGGCTTTTCTGTTCTCTTTAAAATGTAAGAAATAATCCGAGTTCAGTGTGATCAAGTGTAAATTGACACTCTCAGGAAGAGTCATTTGCTAGAAGAACTCAAGAGAAAATTCAACTGTCTGGATGTTAAAGTAACACTTTGTATATAAAACACAGGCAGAAATAAGAAACATAATTGAATTAGCACAAAGACATTAAGCAGGAAAATGAATGTTTTTATTGACTAAGGGTGAATGGTTGGACGATTAGTGTGAAAATCTCAATCAAGGCATCTTGGATATTTAGGGCTCCAATGTGACTGATATAGCCTCCGGTATCATCCGGGGAGTTCTGAGGCAAACTCAATTGTTTATCCGACAGCTTATCACCGAAAACTTTTTGCAAGAGTTTCCATAAACCCAAATTACTATTTTTTTTTAAGTGAGAAAAATTGATGTGTGGGTATTTATGTATCTGTTGGCTTTTAAAAGGACTTTCTGATTGGCATATTTTAGATGAAGTATGTTTTTCCAGACTCAGTGTATATAGGTATGAGTAAAAATGGCTTCATATGTACATCAACCAATTTTTGCTGTTTGAATCATTAGCTATTATCAAGATTAGTGAAAAATTATGACACTAATGAAAAAATCATTCATATTACATATAATAACTAACCAAGGACTTAAAATGTGACTATATTTAATAGTCAATTTAAATTTGTATACCAATGTTGACCTAATACATCTGTTTCTGAACAACATGAAAATGCAGTTTGCAGCTCCGTTTGACCAAGATTTCCACTGTGACTCCCAGTTCCATGCTATGCTTTCTGAACCGGCATACCTACGATGCTTTGACATTTTTAAATGCAACAAGCTGTCGACAAATGACTTCTCTGGGGAGGCTCCACTGGCCAGAATATCTGAACCTAGCCTTAAGTATGAAAGTGTACTGTTGGTAAACCAGTATTTCTTTCTCTGTTCTTTTCTTTTCTTTTCCTTTCTTTTCTTTTCTTTTCTTTTCTTTTCTTTTCTCTTCTTTTCTTCACCCTTTTGTTCTGGTGTCACCCTTTTGGATGCCTAGGAGTTTCCTCGGTACCAGGTTTCTCCTTGACCCAAAAAATGGCTCCCCGCTCTTTCATTACTCTCCCCTTCCATCCCACTCCCAACCTATCAACCAGAATCTTTATATTCCCATTTCCCCTGCCCCAACACACACCCAGTTTACCCTGGAGATCTCGTCTATTTCCCCTTCCCAGGGGAATTCACGCATCCCTTTTTGTGCCTTCCTTGTTACCTAGTCTCTGGAGCTATAGGTTGGTTATCCTTTTACAGCTAACATCAAAGTCAGAAAAGAGGGCTTTATAACTCTCTGAACAGAATTATTGGGTAGGTACAGAAGAATTTTTAATCTGGGTTCTGCTGCTTTTTTTTTTCTTTCCTAAAAATTTCAGCCAGCAGAACATACTGTTTATCTCATTGACAGCTGAACATATACCATTCATTTTCTTGAAGTTTGTCGTATCTTTAGGCTTTGGAAATTATGAACGAGGCTGACTCATAGCAATAATCTTTACTCATTAGCGCCTCCTCTGTGACCACCAAAACAGCATTCCCACAATTGCTTCTTGAATACAGGCAAAGGTGCAGAGGAAGTTTAAGCCTGGACTGTTTTCATTCGTCTCTGGGGTTAAGAGGCACAGTTGAAAGGAGTGCCTCATGGGAAACGTCCAGGATGGGAAGAAAGTACATCCATGTAGGAGTTGAATGTGCAGCCAGGTGTGAGTCTGCTCTGTTTTCTGTTCTGTTTAAGAAGACATACAAGATCTTTGCCTCTGTGTATAAATGCCACTTTCTAGGAATTTTTCCAAAGCTCGAGGAGACTTAGTGGTGGCCATGGGAAGGGAGAACGAAGCAGTAATGTAATGATCACCCCAGATCTACTTCTCCTTAAAATCACAGTGCCGATGTGTGTGTACACTTCCCTGACATTTTATAGCTCGGCCAAAAGTTAAATGAGGGACCTTCTGAGCTATGGGTTTATGTTCCTAGACTCTAACTTAACAGTTACCAGACAGTGTTTTCTAGAATAATCTGTCTTGGCATTAGACAAAAGAGGAAACAGAAGAAAGAACTGCATGCATTCACAAAAGGGGCTTTGTTGCTCAAAAAGGAAGTTTTTTTGGCAAGCATACTCGGTGGGTGGAGAATATTTTTAAGTTTCGTTTTAAAGTTTATGTGAGCAACACATTTTCTGTCTCTTAGATTCATCTAGACTTACTGTTTATTTCTCCCCGGGTATTTTGACAGATAGTCGAAAGCAGATAGCTGAACAAGTAATTGTTGAAATATTGAGCGGCGGGGCTGCGTCCCCAACACCCCGGCCGCTTGGCTAGCTTATGCCCGAAATAACAACACACAAACTGTATTCATTTAAAGAACTGCTTGGCCCATGAACTCTAGCCCTTACAGGCTAATTCTCGCACCTGGTCTAGCCCATTTCTAATGATG
>NW_026067913.1:8245284-8267251 GCF_014885135.2 Alexandromys fortis | reverse complement strand
ATATATATATATATATATATATATATATATATATATATATAACAGTAAAATATGGCTGGACATGCAGCCACAAGATATTGAAATTTGTATGCGTGTGTGTGCAGGTGTGCAGGTATGTAGGTATGTAAGAGTGTTTGTGTTCATGCTTGTGGAGGCTAGAGGACTTTCTTAGGTGTGTCCCTCAGGTGTTACTTACCTGTTTGGAGAGAGGGTCTTTCACTGGGCTGGAACTTTCTTCGTGGACTAGGCTGTCTAGTTAGCAAGTCCATGGATCTGCGGTCTTTACAGGAATGCCGCCACAGCTTAGCTTGTAGCATGACTTGCTCTCCTCTGCTCATCTCTGCACACGTGCGTACATTTGTGTTTCCTGTTGTCCATTGTGTAGCACATGTACCTTTCAGAAGGTTTGTCCTGCACCAGCTGTCCACTGAGCATAGTAGAATTCTCTGGTGAGAATTAAGTGCTTTTCTTTACACCCTTGACCTTTTTTTTTTTTTTTAACAACACAGATGGGAATACTGTATCACTAGAGCATATTATTTGAATGACTGGAAGTGTGGATGGATATGGAGACGTGGATGCTTGAATTACTTTAAAACTGCATCTGTGCGCTCACTCATTGAGGAATTGAATGCCTAGACTGTTTCTTCACAGTTTGTTGTCTGACTTTGCTCTTTTGTTTTTTTTATAGTAGACTGTCTTAGTGCTGTTCGGTCCACTAGCATCATGTGACTGTGTTCACTTAAATTAGCAGAATGAAATAACGTTCTTGTTAGAGTCTATCAGTTGCACTGATCACCTTTGAAATGCTTGGTGCCCTTTGTGGGGCTGCTGGCTGCTGTAACCAACAATGCACATCCCAGAGAAAGCACTGCCATCACCACAGGGGATCTACTGGACAGTGCTGACCAAGATGGCCACGTTTGTGGCCACACATACTTGCTGTGTGTGCCCCTGCATTTGGTCTTCCAGCCCTAAAATATTCTGCCTGCATGGTTTCCTTTCTTTTCGGAAAGATGTATATCCGAGTTTAAGTGATTCTCAGTTTTTCAGGGCGTTTTGCATGTCGTTTGCTGCCGGTGCGCCTTCCTAATTATCAGAGCGGCGCTCCCCGTTCTGAATGTATATTACAGTGTGGCTCGGCTGGGCTGTGATAAAGGACGCTCCCTCCACTCCTCTTTGGCGGTGTGGTTCAGTGCCTTGGTTTTAATTCATAGAACCACCACTTCTGCACAGTAAATTATATTGGAATAAGTGTGGCATTTCATGATATAAATATCCCCTGAAAATGAGGAAAAGCAAGTTTGACACTCGGGTGGCTAATACATCTCTCCGATATTAGGAAGTGGATTGCACTCCTGTCGACAGGAAGTGTGGTGACAAGATGATTTCAGCAACATATAAAGGGGGAAACAAAAAAACAACAAGTGAAAAAGGGGTTTTAGGTAATTTATTTATCTACAAGGAAGAAAGGGTAACCGATACATTGACTCTTGCTTCCGTGTGGGGCCCTTCCCCTCTAATGCCAGGCTGGTGCATCTTTGGGCTCTCCTGAAGGGCTGGGGTTGGCAGTATGCATCTGGGTCTCCTGTACCCTCTCATTTGCATTGTGTTTATTTATTGAATTCATGCCTGCTCCACTGTGTCATTTCCCTTTCATACTTCGATTTTGTTTGCTTTTCCCATCAGGATTCTAATTCTTAGAAGGCAAACGCATTGGAAATTCAGTTTTAAAAAGACAAACAAAAATATCTGGGAATAAAAAAAGAGCAGTCCTGTCTCTCTTTCTTCCTTTGGGATGGAAACAGCAAGAGGAACAGGAGGAATGGAAAGTGTCATGAGGGTGGGGAAGGAGATGAGGGAGACAGTCAGGACTGGCTGAATTTCGAAGCAAATGATACAATTAAGAGAGCCTATTGACTAAGGCCAGCCCTAAGTAGGCATTCCTAAGGCTGCAGATATCAGATCGCCAATTCAAAAAGCAATCAGAGAGTTTGGCTTCTCTTTTCTTTTAGCCAGACAATGACTGAGCACCAGGGCAGCAGCTTCCCAAGAGGAGAAGTAATTTCACAATAGTTTGTTGTATTTGGGACACAATCATAATTTAATCATGTTGATACCCAAAGTGTACAATGGAATACATTGAGACAGTGATTGACACCTGCAGTCACTTATTATTTTGTCAAGAAGTTAACATGCCAATCAATTGCATGAGCAGTGTGCGCTTGCCTGAAATTGGTCCCGAAGCCCTCGTATTAAGCATGTTGTTCTTTTAGCTTAAGGCAAATGGGTGATACACTACACCTTTACTGGTGCTTTTCTTTGTCACTAGGTGGGGAATGGTATCAGCGGTGAGCGCACAAAGCATTTTAGAGAAACATTTGTAGAATAGACACCAAGGCGAGTTAGCAAGAGGGAATTTATTTAGTATTTTTCGTCATGGCTATCTAAGCAGAGTGAACACATCTTGGAGGCTTGTTAGAGAATAGGCAAGTGTAAGGTAACAGTAGACGATGCTCCTAAGCACACTAGCTAGGTTGTAACACTTAGAAAGATTTCATAAGGGCTTCCCCCATCTTTTCAAGGCTGTTTAAGAACATTTCTTCATTTGGTAGTGTTTCTTTGGAAATCATATAATTACGTTGTGTTGAATACATGGGTTTATATTTTTAATTCTTGCGTCATTTGATAGACTTTCCCAGATTTCCTCTTAGAAATTCAGTGACTTTATTGATTACTGTGAACTGCTTGTGGTGAGCCGTGTGAAGCCTTCCTATTGCCTGTATTTCCACTTTGGGTTGTTAGTTTACTGTAGATATGTTTTTCGTTTCTGCAGACTTAAACCTGTCAGATTTTTCTTATGGAATTTCTTCCATTACTACTGAACTTGAGAACATCATGAGCATCCTAACATCTTAGTGAAACTGTGAATACGTTAGGAATCTTTTGACATCCACACCAGCAATTCACCCAGAAGTGTTGTTCCATTCTCAACAACACTTATTTTCCATGTTTTGTATTTAGAAGAAATTCCTTAATAGCCATCATCCTGTTGTGAGGAAAATGGTACCAAATTGTAATTTGATTTGACTTCCCTAAAAAAGAATGACCTATGGGAGGCTGGGGCTCTCCAGTGGATGCATGCTCGTGTGTGTGTGCGTGCGCGCATGTGTGCGTGTGTCTGTGTGTGAAGATCAAGGGTGATATCCGGATGGAGGCTCGGCAGGCAGGGAGAACTGTGGCTTGCTGTTTGGTTGAAGTTGCTTATTCCCAACTTTTCGTTCCTTTCCATTCTTCCAGTGGTTGATTTAAGCACCAACCACATTAAGGATTATAATCTTCTTTTCTCACAGTTTTAAATATAACCTTATCCTACAAGAACATCCCAGAAACACTCAGTATAATGTTTGGTCAAGTGTCTGTATTTTATGACCTAATCAGGGTGATATGTGAAAGTAAGCATCGTAATGTTTGCTTGGAAATTTTTGTCTTTGTGTGGTTCTCAAATAAAACTTGTGGCATTAAAGAAAAGGTGTGCCTTCTGGGCCAAACCTATTGTTTTGAAGTTAGGTTATTACTCCCGAATTATTTTACAATATTAAAATTTAGGCACACTTCTGTACCGTTTTCATCAGCTCCCGCGTCTCTTATGTCTAACTTCCAATCTCAATCCTGTCATATCAGAGCATCTCCACGTTGATTCATTTCCCAGCTAACTGGAGTACACGTTGAAGTGGTTTTAAGTGATTTATGTGTTAGATTTTTTTTGAGCCCTTGAATATTTTATTTTTATTATTATTATCATACTTGAATTATAACTTGGCTTGTTACAAAATTCCAGGCTCACAAGAATTTCCTTCAATTAGATCATTGTCAAAGCCAGTTTTTTTGTGTCTCTCCTTCATGTTTAAAGTCGTAGGGGAGCCATCGGTGGCAGCCAGGATTTGCTGTGGTTGAAGATACAGCTTGGTTTGTTCCACAGAGGACTGCGGTTTGTCTAGCACTCTGTGGGCCATGGGTTGAAAGCCTTCCCAGATATCCACGTGTGAATGTAAATGTGTGCAAACATCTTTCCCAGCGCATCCAGAAAGCCGAGTCTTTTCCACTCCATAAGAAAAAGCCCCGATGGATATTCATGAGGAAGCATCATGTCTTACCCAGGACAAATGAACGGCTCCGTGTCTCACCACAGAATTCACAAAGAGAATTCTGACAAAAGTGTTCTTGGTTTGTCTCGTGCTGTGCTGCTTTGATGTGCAAACGCCATATTCCTTTTGAAAGTCTTGCTTCAAAATTTCTGCAGCTTCTCTAGAATATCTTCGACTTTTGCTGCAGAGTTCCTGTTTCCCCTTCTATTGTATGAGGTGTCAATCAACAGGCAGGTCTGTTTTCTGTTCTTCACCACAGTCCTCCTGCCGTTCGCAGTCCTTTGTCTCTTTCTAGCATGTTCTGGAATCACTGCTCCCCACTGCTCCCCATCTAGGGCTTTGATCATCTGCAGCGCTGGAGTGTTTCCTGCATGCTGCACAGGTTTTCTCTTCCTGTGGCGGTGTGCTCTGCACGTCTTTCCCTTGCGCTCAGCTTTTGCCGTATGTCAGCTCTGGGTCCCTCTCAGAGACCCCGTGACTAAGAAGTGGCAGAGCTCAGAGTACAACCCTGAGCTCATGGGACTGGAGTGCTTATTGTTTTTATACTGTTGTCCAGAAATCTATGAAGAATGACTCGGATGGAGAAGGTGCTGGAGTGTGCTTGCCTGGAAACGCGCCGTTGTCTACCCAGGGCTTTGCTCTGCAGGTGAACGACAAGAGAGGCTATGGGTGCCTCATATGTAGCAGGTGTGTCCCTGCCCGAACATTTCCTGCAATAGGGATACAGAATATGTCCCTAGGACGGGAGGAAAAAAAACTGAGAGGGGCTTTCCTTCTTATCCGCGTCTGTTCCATGCCTGGACCCAATGCCTCTTACTTGTGTTATGGTATAAGTGGCTTTGCTCCATGTTCAGAGATTGCCTGAGTGGAGAGTAACGAATGTGAACTCACACTCCCCACCACTGACCAGCTTTGTGAGATCAGCTGCCTTACCTGACTCCTGAGCCTAACTCAGGGCCATCCTATCACTCATCTCTATACTAAAAACTGTGATGACAGAACCTCCATCGGCTCAGAACCTCAGTGGGTACATGGTGGCACACAAAAATGACTTTTCATCCCTTGTTGGTTTGCTGAGTTCTATGAAGCAGATGCCAAGCCAGGCCCCAGGGGCTTAGTTATGAACAAGATACCATCCCCTGTAGAGAGCTCAGAATGTAGGAAGGCAGCAGATCATGAAGCTAGCACTAGCGAGACTTATGTTAAGACCATTCTGGAGACTTTAAACCACTCTGGATTGTTCCCTCCTGTACTCCAGTACCCCAGACAGGCTCTGGAACTACCATGCCTCATAAGTGGGGCCAAGCAAATGTTTTATTTATTACACGAATACTGGGCTGTGTAATGGGTAATTGTCCTGCAGAAAAAAGCAAAAGGAAAAGCTACAGACCAGGGGAGATTTCTAAGCAAAAGTTGAGCCTAGCTGAAGTGTATGCCTCCCTATTTCCTTTTGCAAATTGGATAAAAATTTTGTTCTACCAAGGGACTTGATATTTCAAGGAACCTTGTTACTTATCTTTTTTTTTGAAAAGTACAATCTTTTGTAATGCAAATAATCACTTCCTAATTTATATGTGGAGCAAGTAAAAAATTTGTATGTCAGGTTTTCTTTTCTTTGCTTCTTAAAGGTGGGCACAATGGTCTATCTCTGCAATTCGTGAAAACATTCTTACAGTAATTGAATAAGAAATTATTGATTGAAACTCATCTGCATTCTTCCTGCCACGCCGTCGAAGGACTAGGGAAGCTGGTTTACCTGTGAAAAGGCCCTCACTGTATGTAGTGTGTAGTGAAAGCGTGTTTGAGTGGCTAGCATGTCTATGCGGCCTGGGTTGGAAGGGAAGACTTGGCTTTCTCAGTTGATAATTAGCCCGCCCCTGTAGGTCCTTTCTCCAGGACTCAGTTTCTCCATATTCAAATTATGGAATCCGGGACTAAATGTTACTTAAGCCCCACCTGCCCCGCTGCAGTTGTCTGAAAGGAAAGGAAAGCAATCAGACCTCTAGTTAAGACAGCAGATTTCAAATGCCCATGAATACTTGGAGATAGACAGCAAGTGACTCTTTTATGTTTAGTTTATATTTAAGATGTTTGGATTTGGGCTTGAGAGATGGTTCAGAGTTCAAGAGCCCTTGCTTGCTCAGAGGTCCCATGTTCGTTCTCCAGCACCCGCATGGTGGATCACAAACATCTGTAACTCCAATTCTAGGGGGATCCAGCTCTGTCTGACCTCCCCTGGCACCAGGCACACGTGTGGTTCACAGACATGCCTGCCAGCAAAAGCACTCAAACACATACATAAAAATTAATCTGAAAGTTTGAATTTAAAATCCAACTGATGCACAACCATGTTAGCCTTTTCCAAAGTCCTAGGTGGTCATGAAGAGGTTTGTCTAGCCAATAAGAAGTGAGTGTCATGTCATGCATGTACTTGCTTCCAGGGTTTCCATGTTGCTCTGCCTTCATGACCCAGAGAAAGGGTCTGGGCATTCACGTTCCATAAGCTCTGATTCAAGCTGTACTCATGCAAGTGTTCAGTTACACCAACTGCTCAGGTCACAGTCCTCAGGAAAGGAGCAGAAGGTGAAATGGATGATGGGAGTATCCAGCTCTTCCTACTGCTGCTGCAGTGCTTCTTGCGAAGGTTTTCATGACAATGCAGAGGGCCATAGCATGTGGTCCATTCTGAAGAAGGGGCCGGCTTATGTTTCAGTATTAATTACTTTTAGACAAAATATAATTTCATTAGATGCAAGTTTGTTTGTTTTTAATTTCACATTGGGTACTAGATACTTGCCTATTGCCTCATCTTTATTGCTTAAAAATCCCATAGAGGAAGTTAACCTAAGAACCAGTGAACCCCTAAAATACTGTCTTAATTTGTCATTCATTTAGGGGCTTGTTTGCTGTGAGGTATGGCATGTGCGGTTGCCCTGACCATGTGACTTTCTGGCTGCACCATGGACCTGGTAACAACTCAGTATTGTCTAATTCAGAGCCGAGGGATGCTGAGATATATGTATAGGTCACAGAGGTTTAAACACAGAATACGGAAACCCCATTCGCGTGGTATTTTTGTATTCCGTGTTGAAATGCTATATCTTGATAGATTGGGTTAATTAGTTATTTTTTAATTGCTCATAGCGTAGGGGTGGCTTTGAGGTAGAGTACTCGTGTAGCGTGCACTCAACCCCCAACCGTAGAAAACAATAGAGTACCCGTGTAGCATGCATTGCATCCCCAACCACAGAAAACAATTCCATTCAAGCTCGTTATTTTTTTTTCCCTAAGTTTTGATGCGGCAACTAGAAAAATTTTAATGGCTTGTGTATCTTGTGCCACGTTTCTGCTGGACGTCACTGCATTAGAGTTACACAGTCAGGGCGTCTGCAGGAAGTGACAGCGTTCTCCTGACAAAGTTCACTGATGGCCAATGCCTCTTACCCACAAAACATCTCTGACACACACGACATAACAGCTGTATTCCTTTCTGTTTATCCCCCAGTGTGAGATGATTATGTGAAAGAATAGGAAAGAAGTGTTTGTACCTTAATATGACTTTGAAAAAAGCCATACACTTTGGGGTTTTCTTTTCTTTTCTTTCTTCTTTTTGAGATCAGGTTTCATTATGTAGCTCCAGCTAGCCTGCGACTCCCTATATAGACTAGATTGTCTTTGAAATTGCAGTGATCCACCTGCCTCCCAGCTCCTGGGAATAAAGGCATGTGCCACCAACCCAAGCAGGTTTTTCTTCTTATTCTGAGGCATTAGGATGTGTTTGTACCATTCAGGAATGATGTGGGCAAAGATTTGTAAGTGCCTTTAAAATTCCTTATTTAAACTCTATTTTGTAGCAATATTAAATATTTAAATAATTTAAATGTTTCAGGTATTTTGAAAATTAAAATATTTAAACCAATTTAAAGATTTGAAATGTGTCACTCAAAGTTAGGTTTGGTCACACCTTGTCCTGGCCACCTCCTCAAATGCCTTCCATTGTGAGGTGCTTGTTTTGTGCTGAATATTATTTCAATTTCCCTTGTTCCTTTTGCTTTGGTCTAACTTTGTTTTGAGATTGTATGACAGTCCTACTATTTACTGAAGCTCTGTCTGGTTAGCAAGGTGTCTAACAAATAGTGGTGCTCTTAAGAGATACTGATTGAATTAAATGAGCTCTGTGAGAGTTGACTGTGCTTTCCTGTCTGCTTAGCCCTTGGGTGTCATGTTTCAGAGTTAACTTAAAGACTCAACCAGCAGTTGTTGGAACATATATAATAAATGTATAGATTCTGCTTTATTGTTGGTTTGCCGATTGTCAAAATACTGTCATTATCTCTAGTATTAAACCTGCTTCATATTGGATTTTAAACATGCATTTCAGTGTTTAGACATGTAAGCAACTCAGTCCACAGAGAAACTTTAGGATTTACCTTTTTCAGTCTTCAGTATTTTCTGTCGCAGTCCTTCTGCTTATTAGAGTTTGTGTTTCTGTGTCCAGAGTTTATTCCCACTTGACAGTGACCAAAGCGATTCCACCAAAACAAGGTGGTGGGAACAGCTGAGTCGTTTCTTACTCCCTGTCTCTGGTCTTCCATCTTTTCTCTGGTTTAACCCAAGGGTGACAAGTGGGATGCTGAATATGGACTGTGAGGTCACTCTCTGCCTCCCTCTGCCTCTGTCTTCCCAGCCAGTCTTATAGAAACCGATAAAATAGCACCACTATAGCCTCCTCATCTCCCTGGCCGGGTGAAGCGCAGTCTTCATGTTTCCTAAGGCTGCCTTTAGTGTGTGGATCCTTGAGAAGGTGCATGATTGTCTTGACACTAATTACACTCCGCCTCCAGCCTGCACAGCCCAACACCCTCTTGCAGGCAGAAGGGAAAGAGGATGAGCCTTGTTCTGTTCAGGGGACAATGGCATTCAGAGGCAGAACAGGCTTCTTTGTTGAGCTGCCTTGGAGCTGAACCTTGCAGACAGTTTGTGCATGGTGACCACGGGGCAGTGGCTACTCCTCCAAGGCCTTCTGAGGCCTCCCTTGGTGGTTGAGGAAGTAACCCAGAGGGACCACTGAAGCACAGAAATTCACAGGGTGGAAATCTCATTTTAAAATGTATAAGTAAGATATTCACATGATTGAGATTCAAAAGACACAAAGGACCATAGAATCTTCCTCCCACCGTGGCCTCTTGTCACTGTTCCCTGCCTTAGAATAAACTACATCCATCTCTTTATATAAAAGAAAACGTTAGTAAGGATATACAGCTTGTATATTTATAAAATGCACATACTCTTTTACCCCATGCATTTTCAGCATTATGGTTTATTTTGGAAATGTCTCCATGTTAGTAGATGATAAATTAATTTTCCATGGATAAATACTTTTCCATTCTAGGGAATTACATAATTTATTGCCTAACATTCTTTCTATGAGTGAGAGTTTTTAACATTACAAATAATACCATAGATAATAACTTAGTGTATGATTTTATGTGTGTGGGAACTCATATCTCTAAAAGTAAAGTGGAGTATGATGAAAGAAGAAATACTCATTGGAAATTTTAAACATTAAAATAAATAACCATGAAATTTGTTTTCTCCATCTCAGTCTTGGAGAGAGATGACCATTGCTTTATACCCATGTTGTCCTCTTGCAGGGAGTGGGTTTACATGGTGTGGATAGCTAGGGAATTTTAATTCATTCATCTTTATGAGGAAGATCTTCCGTGTGTCCTTCCTTCACTGTTTGCTTCTTTTCCCACTAGAAGTGATTTTCTGCCCGCTCAGGGAACTTTGGCATTGTCTGGAAACATTGTGGTCATCACAGATCTGTGTCCAGGTATGCGTCTGGTAGGTGGAGGTCAGAGATGCTCCTGAACGTTGAACCATTCAGAGGCTAGCCCCTCTCAGCAGCACTTCTTATTAGCAATAATGAGGTCAGGAGCTCTAAGTTTTAAGATGGACTTACTCTTCCATTCCTATGTGAGTATATCCGATATAGACTAATTAAAGGGGCAAAGACTTGTGGCTTCTGCCTGAAGATTTCTTAGGGCATCCTGGTGGGAAGGGCTATGCACTGCAATTGAATTTCAAAATCTGCTTGCAGCATATGGGAGCTGGAAGCAGAGGATGGGAACTAAGGTGTAGGCTCTGGCTGTGAGAGGCCTCCCCTGGTGACCTACCTCTGCCCACAAAGACCCACTGGTGAAAGATTCCACTGCTTCCCCAAACAGCACGGCGGGCTCGGAACACAACAATGGCACAAGCCTCTTTGTGTTCCGATTCAGACCTGAAGAGAGAGAGGACCAGAGGCTCTTCCACAGAGTTGATTCCATAGATCTGGGTTTCACTAGAACCGCTAATGTGAGGAGTGTCATCTGTCCTGCTCCTCTGCCGGCTACCTCCCTCATGACTGAGTTCTGCTGTGGATCTCCTCAGTAACAACGACTGCAGCGATGATACGCATTGTACACACTGGGCCTCCATGTACCTAGAGACACGGTGCATAGCTTATGTCTGTCCTATCTTTCTTCACTGGCATACAGTTTCTGGCGTGTGGTAGAGAGGAATTTTGATCATCTTTTCCATAGAACCACTCTGTAGATGTTGTGAACTCCCAGTTGGATGTATTTGGTTTGTGTGACAAGTTGAAGGTGTGACAAGGATGCAGGTGATACGTGTGATGTGATGTGATTTTACTGCCATTGTACACGTTGGGATCTCATGGTCCCTCTTAATCTGGAAACATCGTTCAGTTCTTGAATCATTTCCACTGACTTTCCATGCTCTCTTCGATCCCATTCCTATACGCCAAGTTAAGCGTTGGATTGAGCCTTTTCCCCAGGTCTTCTCTTTGGATCTTTGCTTGGCCATACAGGAGATTACTTCAGTTTTTGTTTGTTTACTTTAACTCCTCTGTTTTGTATTACTTATACTATCATATTTCTTGATTTTAAGATAGTTTAGGTTCTGCTTTTCAACCTTCTAGGTGTTTCTAGAACTAGATATGTTATCTTCCTCGTGGTTCATTGGCATTTGCTTAGGCTGTGTTATCTTGGCTTTTCTTTCCTCTGCTTTGTGTGTTTCTTCCAAATTTCAGTTGATTATTCATTTCTTCTGGACTCTGTCTTCCATGGAAGTGACTTGATGTACCCTCTACTGTTGATTTGTGGGCAAGTGGCTCCTGTGGTCTGAATGTCCACATGATGCTTGTTGAATCACACTACTGAGCAGACTGGCTGAGAAGGGAATCACAATGTCTGCTATCTTGACTTTTGCCCCCTTGATCTAGCCTATAAATGCCTTTTAGTTTCTTAGAATTCTGTACTGGAGGCTTGGCATCCCGTTGCCCATGACTACCAAATGAATGGGTAGTAATGGGTAGCATGCCACTCTGAGAATTGTTATGGTTGACATTTCTCCAGTTTCCTCGGTTCTTATGGATTCATGTGTTTAATAAAGTAACCCTGATGTGGTTTTCATTTGATATCAGGAGTGACCATTGTGCATCCTGGCTGCCATCTTAATTTGGAACTCTCCAGACTTAGCAGAGCCTCTGACTTTCATTACCGCAAGGGCCATGGGAAGCCACGTTGGATCCCGAGGCCCTGGCGGTAATGCTATTGGAGCTGTTTCTGAACCAAAGCCAGGATCCTGGTCCACTGCGCTGACAGCTGTGGCACAGATGTGGCCCTACCACTGGGTTGGCTCAGTCGGTTGCCATGGGTTTGCTGCTGTTCTATGTTCCTGACCACATTCCCCTCACTCACCTTTGATCCTAAGGAATGTGTACAATCTTTGTGGGATGTTTGCTTTGCCAGTGTTCTAGATCGATGTTGATGTGTGCTTACTTGACAGAAGCTCTGCATGGCGGCTTATTGGCCAAGGTGCCTTCTGGGGCTGGGATGACGGTTGTGAGCTACCTGACTTGGGTTCTGGGAACAGAACTTGAATCTTCCACAAGAATAGTACATGTGTTCAGCTCCTGAACCATTCCTCCAGCTCCTCATGGGGGAATGGTGGACAGTTTAGAACACCTCCAGGCATCCCCTCTGACAACCCGACCACTCCATTCTCCCGTTAAACATTAGTTTTCTCCTGAATACTTTTAAATACTTTTGATTTTATTTAGACTAATAATTAGTAGTAGTAGTATTCACTATTACTACTATTAGTTTTTCAAAATAAATGTATATAAATAAACCTAACTATAATTTCTTGCCAAAGTGATCCCAGGGAAGACAGTTCTTTTTCCCCAAGTTCAACAGGTGGGTACAGTAGTGGGAGGGTGTGCTACATGTGCAAGTGTGTGTGTTAGCTTGTGTTATCTCATGTTATTAAGGTGTTCCCATGCCTTTTAGACCATAGCTGGGACACATTTTGGATAACTATTGCTGCCCCTTTGAAGGGACCAGTGTTCCAGAATGGAGGGTAAAGTATTGTGTTTTGGTTCCTTTAGGGTTACACTATTTTCACTAAGAGATACATTGGCTCTTGATTCTTTATATTTCTTTAGAAACTTCCTTTGGAAGCCATATTTCTTTGGCAAATATAGAAGACTGCTTAGTAAAGGCTTAGGACTGAATGAACAAAGCCAGAGGGAGGCCCGGCTCATGAAGTCTGTGCACTGACAATAACAGAAGTAGAAGCATTCAAAAAGAATCAAAACAGTCGAAGGCTCTAGAATCAAAGAGTAACACAATTATAGATTTCATGGCAGTACTAGTAAGTAATAGAGTCTCAGATGAATACTCCTTTATTTCATAGATGGGATTAGCGTTTGTGCAATATTCTTTAGTTAAATTTCAATTTATTGGATTTTTGCATCACTGCAGATTGATCTATTGAATTTGTCACAGTGGCCTTGTTTTTACCTTGATGTGTTTAATACCTGCTGGATCAGAATGCCAATCAATTTGGCTAATTTCATTAAGTTTGCTAAAGCTTTTTAAATTAAAGCCACTGCTGACATTACCAGTAACAAAATGTAAGTAACATATTCTCATATATCACTGTTCTGGAAAATAGATGGGTAGTATATACTCTCTCTGAACACTTCCTTACTTGGGTTTTTAAAATTCCCTTAATTATTTACAAGAATATAAATCATTTAACATTTAAAATTTTAATTATCTGCATGATCATTGCTTAGTATTCTGCGCTGAACTTGAAACACACCATAGGTTTCAGCTCTCAGTAAATGGGTTTCATTTAAACTCCTTCCATCTTTTCTAGGGAAGAAATGGATATGTTTAAAATAATCATGCTAGGCTTTTTATTATACATAGAAAATGGGGCGTGGGGACTGACAAGTAGCTGTTTAACTCTCCTTTTGTGCGTTTTGGCTTCCAAAGAAGTCTCACTGACTTGACGTTTATGTGAAATACAATCAGAGTAAAGACTGTTTAGAAGCATTTGCAACGGGTTCTTTCTCTGTCTTCATTATTAACTGATCCTATTAGCCATCAGCAATGCAGTATTTATAAATATTGCTTGCAGAACTGTGGTTACATTTCCCAAAGATGGCATCAAAACAGAAACTGATGAAGCCAGTTCAGTACAACTCTTATAAGCCGCTAGGAACGCCAGTGGCCTCGGAAAGAAGGCAGAGAGCCTTGACCCTCAAGCCCTTAAGGACTGATGACGAGAACACAATTACAGCCTCACGGCCCTGCTCTGCAGGCATCAGGACATTTTCTACAGGAATCTTGAGCAAGTAACAGTTTGTTAAAGCACATGCTGAGGTGGAATTTAAGGAGATTTTAGGTATACAAGGTTCAAGTTATCTTTGATACCTCTTGCAGGATATCTACAAAATCTTGCCGAAACTTAAGACTCCTCTCAATCAGAAAGCACAGCATCAGGTTTTAATCATATTTTGTACCCACAGGGTTTTAGGTTTCCAACAGGCCACCTGTCTCAGACATTTAAAAATTCACAGGACAGATGGGAAGGTGAAATAACTTGTCCTTGGATAAAGAAATTCTTTGATTGGAGGCGCATTCTCACGAAGGGCTAGCCAATATATCATGGACATCCCTTGAATTTGTCCAGCATTCGCGCTTCCAGTAGGACATGTCTCCTAATGTATCAAATGCAGAATTCATTTTTAT
The DNA here is from genome assembly GCF_014885135.2 of Alexandromys fortis. Classification (NCBI taxonomy): domain Eukaryota; kingdom Metazoa; phylum Chordata; class Mammalia; order Rodentia; family Cricetidae; genus Alexandromys; species Alexandromys fortis. The sequence goes on along the minus strand of NW_026067913.1, from coordinate 8,252,994 downwards.
GTTCTGTCTTCTGATGGTCAAAAGGGAAAATTATGGCTTGTGGAACCTGTTGTTCAGATGATCCATGAGTCAGGAATTGGGGCTGTGGTGTATAGTCATTCTGTTGAATACTGCATACGGACTGGGTACCTTGTCTAAGACTGTGTAGCCTTCTGGTTTAGAAGCCAAAGGGCGGAGTGGTGTCAAGTCCTCTTGGATCTCCTCTCCAAGCTTACGAGTTACCTTGGCTGGGTGACTAGTCAGCGCTCCTGTGCCTTGCTTGTCTCGCCTGGTAGGTGGAGGAGTGTGAAGGCTGTGTGAACACAGAGACACAGGGTGCTTAGGATACTGCCTGGGATTGAGAGAGTTTGTATTCAGTAAACACTGATGACTAAAAATGTATTGTTTCCATCAGCTCCCGTTGTGGCAAAACACTCGAGAAATCCATCTTCTAAGGATTAACTGTATTTTTAGGTCTGTATGTTAGAGGCTGTGGTGCATGGCTGGCTATTCTGGAGTAGAGAGTACATGGAAGAAGGCCGCTTGCCTGATGGTAATGGAGAGCAGTAAACAAAGAGGAGGGTGTGGAGCCCCAACCGTTCTAGAAGTGCACACCCCTAGTGGGTGTATTTCTGTGTAGCAGGGCCTCCCCTTTTAAACTATGACCTTCTGGTGGCACTGTGGACCGGGCCAACCAGTCTTCAGCTGAGGTCGTTGGGGGACATTTTGGAAAAAGAACAACAAAAAATCTTAAGCACATACTAATTGGCATGTAAAAACAAAAACAAAATCAAAAGAAGGGTGGTCTCATAATTGTGGGAATTGTTGGGAAAAGTTTCACAGCGATTTGTATTTCTTAAGAAATAATCTGTTGGAGACACTGGTGCATTTAAATCATCAAGCAGAGGAAGTGTGTTAGGAAGCACCAGGGGCCTGGGCAGTGAGCAGATGTGGATCTGTCATTCCTCACGCTGGCATCGCTTGGTCGCATGCTAGAAAGGGACTTCAGTTTGTTTACATAAAGCTCAGCATCATAGAACTTCAACACATTTACCTGGTAGGCACCAGGGTCATTTGGTGAACTCTTGAGATCATGTGGGTTTATCTGTGGTGGGACATTATGCAATTTGGGGATACATTCACATATGGACTTACTGAAATATTTTTAGTGGAATCATGGATTTTTCATAGTTAGAACTCAACTCTGTATGTTGATTGGCTGCCATGCACGGATGTGTATACAGAATACATAATAATGATAATAAATGACCAGTAACTCCTTCAATTTCTGTGTCTTTGTATGTGTTAAACAGTAAAATTTTAAATGGAAGAGACAAACTTTCAAATTAAAAAAACCTCAACAAGAGCAGATTAAAAAAATAAAATTACAATTCAATGCTTTATATATTAAGATTATTATAGGTTAACTTACTAGGATAAAATAGGCCATATCTATTAAATGTAAAACTTTTTTAGACCTCCCATGATAAAGACAATTATATGGCATGAGGGAGAGAAAACACTTGAAAGCTGAGACCGGGATTCTCAACAGGCTCCTGTGCTTGTTGATAGATGATGTACAATAGCTACACCTTTATATTCTCAGTGTTTTCGTTGCACTGTCTAAAAGTGAGATTATACAATGTGCTTTTCTGGGTCAGTTAATCCAATTTTGAGACATTAAGATCAGTTGCTGAATATATTACAGTTAGACTGTCAACAAGTGATAACTGTTTTATTCCCAGATTTGGTGCAAACTCTGAATGAATAGTTTAACTATGAGCCGGTGAAAAGTGCTTCTGCTTCCCCTTGGAGCCCACAGACTCTGCACTGCTTCTGAGGGCCATGACTCCAAATTTTTACCTTTCTCTCTCCCCAGATGTTCCATAACTCCCGGCACTTGTGGTCACCTCAACTTCCTACCGAGGTGACTTTCTCATTGAGCCTCTACCATGTGCCCCTGGATACTGGCATATGCCTACCCTTGGGGCATTTCTTTTCCAGCTGAAATAGCCTTTGTTTCTGTAGGAGATATACTATGTTCCCTCACCTTCCTGACTAGTTTATTTATAAGGCATATTGAAGGGCTGCACTCTTGAACACATTTTACCAATGTAGAATGGAATGATATACATAGGAATTCTAATGGGACTAGGGCACTGGAAGATGGTGATTGTTGGAGAGCCTGCTCACATTCTGCTTGGACCATGTGGTCATGGGAAACTACCAATGATTGTGGCTTTTCCTGATCACATTGGAGGATGTCAAAATAATTAAGTTTATTATCCAGTTATAAAGACTAACACCTTCTCCCTGGACACTTTTAATATTTCCTTTATCAAATTTCCTGAAAGTTTTCAAAGGAGGGAATCAGGGAGTTAAAGAGCACGTTTGTGGGCGTCCGCTCTGTGCCAGGTGCCAGGCAATTTCCTGTGTTGTCGTTGTGATTAATTCTTGACATCTCATCCATAGATCTGTAGACAGCAAGGACCGGGACATTAAGTAGCACGCTCAGTTCCATTTACTCAGCTCTTAAAAAACATAGACACACACCACTTTTAAATGCCTGCGTGTTGTCGGAAGGTGCACAGGGCGGAAGGGTGCCAGGGGTTTGGAGGCTGATTCTGAGGTTCTCCCTGCGGGGCTCTTTGATGTACAAACCTGTGTTTCCAGTGCTCCTTCTGCAGCCTAAAAGGAGTCCATCTGCTCGCGTTTGCAAGCAGCAAGCTCATGACAGACACTAGAAATGACGAGAGTTGTACGAGGCTGTAGAGAGGGGTCAGTAGCTTGAAGGCCACAGCGAAGGCCTGCAGGGAGCTGGAGAGAGCACACAGGGGCAGGTGATGAGCGGACGGAAGTGTAGGCCAATCACAGATGGTGAGTGCTGTAAAAGAAGCAGCATGGCCCAGGAAGAAATGGGTGGTGAAGGGACACTGAGCACTAAGACAGTGGGGACAGGAGTGGTGGCAATGAGATGACAGATATCCTGAACCTCAAGGGCGGAGGCAACAGGTCTCACAGCCAGGTACTGCTGCAAACAGGGGAGCGGTGAGAGGGCCTCACTCCTGCAGAGATAGCCATAGCGCCCCAGGCTCCCCGAGTACCTGTGGAAACTGGTTCCAAGTGGCCCCAGATGCCTGTTTGCCAATCACATTTTCCCTAATTCTTGAAAATAACCATTTCTCAGTTGCTTTAAAGAGGTTTAGTTAGTAGTGTCTGATGCTTGTTTGCTTATAATCTTTGGAAAGTAAAATTATTACAGAAATGTTCAAACATGCAACAACTAGGGTTTAGACCAGTGGTTCTCAACCTATGGATCGGGACCCCTTCAGCAAACCTTTACCTCCAGAAATACATTACGAATCCATTATGATTCATAGCAGTAGCAAAACTGTGGTTATGAAGTAGCAATGAAAATAATTTTCTGGTTGGGTCACCACATACAATAAACAGTCACATCATTAGAAAGGGTGAGAACCACTGGTCTAGACTGTTTATCCCATAGGTACTTACGTCTGAACTCAACAGACATCTGAACTCAACAGTTATGGGTAATTTTTTAAATTTTACCTAACTGGACTTTATTTCTCCCTCCTTTTGAATTTTCTACAAAGGTGGAATAATTTTTTATATGAATACATAAATGTACTTTTGTCACTGATAAGCACCTCGTGGCTGACAGAATCTAAGGCCATTATTCCACACAGTATCAATGATGAATATGTATTCTTAACTTTTTAAAACCTTTGGTAAAGAAAACTAAGTACAACTCATTAAAGTTATATTGGCTTCCTTGAGCATACTGTGCTTAGATCTAATTTCTGTTTTTATTTGCTTATATTTTTCTTATCCTTTTGGTGGCTGCATCTTCTTCCTTTTCCCCAAACTAACAACCAAACTACAATTTCCATTTTTTTTTTAAAAAAAAGAGCTACTTCAGAGGAGTACCTACACTACACCCCTGCACTGCATGCATCTTGGAAGGCTGTTGGACACATCACTCTGTTTTGGTCTCATGGTGACAGATGCCTTTAAATCTTGTGTCAGAGGTAGTTTTCAAAAGTTTTTTCTGATACCCTCCCCTTGGAGCCCATGGGTGTGGCTCCATTCCACATTGACCGAAGGTTAGAGAGTTAGGGTCTGTTCTTAAGTTTGACCCAGGGAGTGCTGCCTACAGGATGGTTGGCCTAAGGTACAAGCACTGCATGTCCTGCCTAAACAGCAGAATACTTAACTCGGGATATAGTTACTTGATGTTTTGGGTATTGAAGAGGTAATTGCTCTGTTTGTTCTTTGTATCATGGTAAAGCAGTCTTTTGCCTTCTTCCCTACTTTTGGATTGGGGTATATAAAGCGTATGAGACGTAAACACAGGAGAATTTAGTATTCACTGGGTTGCCTTCCCAAATCTATTCTGTGTCTCTGTCTATCTCTTTTGTATCTTTGTTCTTTTCTGACTAACATTTCCAATTCACACACCCCCTACCCTGGAATGTACCTTGACAAGTATCGCCCAGTAGGGGGACATGACACCCTCCTCCCCCGTACCACCAGATCAGATGTTGGTTTTATCTTTATAAACTGCAGGTAGAACTGAGCATGGCATAGTCTTGGACAAACCTGCATCCCTCAGCTGGCCATGTCTTAAAGAACTGGCTGCCATGTGCCAAGATCCATTGGAAATCATGAAAAATAAGGATGTTTGAAGTCTTTGCTGTGGATATGGAACGTCCCAGCACTGCTTCTTAGCATCCTGGAAACAGAGCTTCCAACCACGTTTGCTCTTAAAGGAGCTGCGCCGTATTGGTTTGGCACAACTCCTCCACGCTCCTCATTCATTATTTAATCTTCTTTGACTTTGTTCAGACAAGCTCTCTGGCCTATTGTGAAGCTTCACACAGCCAATTACCTCAAGGTGTTTAGTTCATTTATTATTTAAAGCATAAATCTTGTACAGGTTGTCCACTGACGACCCTCTGAGTCGATGTAGTAAACGCCTTTTCTTCCTGGTGGCCTCAGTGCTCGCAGACCTACCAGCTGAGCTCAGCAGGCCAGTTAAGGTGCTGGAGCATGCGAGATACCAGTGGTAATGGCATTTTACTTTCTCTTTAAGGGCCCATGTGAAGAATGTGCACACCATTGCAAACCCCAAGTTGAAACGTAAAGGGGCAGAGGCTTTCGTTTAAAATGCACTCTGTCTTTCGGTGGTGCCCTTGTTAGACATGTTAGCTGCTGTAATAGGCTTGAGGTGGAGTTGAGATTTTTATTTTGTCTGTTTTGTTTTTACAATAGGCTGTAGTTAACTTCTTGCCTAAGTATTGGTACCTGTGTTCAGGAACCCATTTTCCTTTCCTGACTGGTGTCTGTCCTGTAATACTGAGGATCGGTGTGAATGACTTTTAAAAGGGGGGAACTTGAGTAATGTGCCCGTGTGTGGCTGGGCTGCCACGCCGCTCAGTCTCTCTCCTACCCTGGATGTGCAGGTGTTTAACTGCGGACGGGGACTAACTTCCGAGCTAATACTGAGCTGTTCCGCATCAATGCTTTCAGCAGGTGACTTGAACTGACGGCCTAGAGAAAGAATGTGGGAGAAAATTACCATTGTCCTAGAGAATTTTTCGGATTGAATTGACTGATTGTTCTGTCATAGGAGCACTGGGAAGCTAGCAGGGCTGTGGGTACCAAAGGAACGACAGAATTCTTTTTAGAATGAGCTTGCCTATTGGTTTTTGCATGACCAAATATTTCAAAATGACAATAAGGTTTGATGTGAGGTTTTAATTTGGGACTTGTGAGAGTCCCTGTGTTCTGTGATTTTTGCCTTTTTGAAGCAGACAGTCATGGAAGGCATTTTCATCATCGTCTCTCATAAGAAAGCATTGAAACATTCTGTTCAGATGTCATCAAGAAACCGTGAAATCTTTAAGTTTACAAGGAAGTTTTATAGCTGCTGGAAAAGGGAGCAGAGAATGTACCGAGAGATGCGAGATGAACACTTTGTTTGATGTATGTTGACAGAGGTATCTGTCCCGCCCGGTCCTACAGCTGTTCAGTCCCAACGAAACACACAGAGGCTTACATTAATTATAAATTTATTGGCCTATTAGTTCAGGCTTTCTTATTAACTAATTCTTACATCTTACATTAACCCATAATTCTTGTCTGTGTTAGCCACATGGCTAGATACCTTTATCAGTGAGACAGTCTCATCTTGCTTCCTTTGTGTCTAGGTGATACTGCAGACTGAGTCTTTCCCCTTCCCAGAATTCTCCTGTTCATGTCACCCTGCCTCTACTTCCTGCTTGGCTACTGGCCAATGAGCACTTTATTAAACCAGTGCAAGTGACAAATCTTTACAGGGAACAAGACCATTGCCCCAAAGCAGATGTAATTGTCTCATATCGTGTTCTTAGAGCTTCCTTCAAAGAAGAAATTATTTACCGGCCACAGATACTATCTTGTTGGCTTCTAGATTCGTGTTGAGTGTGTATAAAAATTTACATTTAAAATATTAAAATTATTATTATATTAAAAATTGCAGCTGTACCTCTAGTAGAATAGTGGTAGAGCCCAAAGCTGGTCAATGTTAGTACATGTCAGGTGCTGTACTGTTTTTCCAGGGATTGCGGGTCACATCTCCAGTCCGTAGGTGAGGCCTCCAGGTGAAGTTGAACAACTTGGCAGTGTGCCCAGAGCTTTGTGTGCGGTAACCCACACTCAGATGGACAAACACCATGCGTTCTCTCTCTCACATGAAAAGCCTTGCTCTCCTTTTAAGATGTGCCCGTGGTATGAGAATGAGCGTGTGGAGTGCACAGGCTCCCGACTCAGAGCTGAATGCTCTTCCAGCAGTCGGCTCGTGGATTCCTTCTGTACTCGTGACAGAGAATTAATACAATAATTTCCTTTTTCATGGTTATCCCATTAAGAATTTAATAGGACTTTTGATAGAGAGCCACGAGAATTCTTCAGGGAATGGTTTTAAGATGTGGAGGAAAAAAATATTGAAGTATTCTATAAAAGGATAAGGGAGTCGAATTTTAGCCAGAGTATAAGTTAGGTTTGGGGCAGAGGAAAATCAATCCAGATAAATGGGTCGGCATTCATCACTTGTTCAACAAATAGGTATTGTGCTAGGTGCCAAGCTCTGGGCCTGGCCTTGCCAGAGTGCTGGCTGATTGATTTTTGTTGGGTTGACTCCCTGCAGGGATTATTCACAAACACCCTTTCCATGTAAATAGGAACTTTAATTACAGCCCAGAAGGGTTAAAGTCTTTCTGGTTGGACTGTGGGGCGGAGTTTTGTTTCCCTACAAAATGGAGGAGGCTCTGAAGCAGGGTAACAAACCAGCAGGACCCTGCATTCCAGGGGATTTCTATGGGGACCGCAGGGACGCTGTTCCAGTGTGCAGAGCTGTGGTTTGAAGCTGAAAGTAGCTTCAGGCTAATGTGGGAGCTGTGCAGCCTGACTCACGACTGAGCTGTAAAGCTGGAGGCATGGAGAATGTAAACAAAGCAGTATTCCTAGCCTCCTGGCTCATGGGCGCCTTATCAGGGTGCTGCTTACAGTTTGTTTTTGTTGAAAGAGGGAAGCCAGCAGGAAATTGGAAATATTATGCCACACTGAAAGTCCAAATATGTTTTTTATTTGCATTATAGCCCCCCCTCCGTCTGTCTGTCTCTCTCTCTCTCTCTCTCTCTCTCTCTCTCTCTCTCTCTCTCTCTCTCTCTC